>NW_022436955.1:9416794-9461071 GCF_009761245.1 Sapajus apella | reverse complement strand
TTTTTTTTTTGAGACGGAGTTTCACTCACGTTACCCAGGCTGGAGTGCAATGGCGTGATCTTGGCTCACCGCAACCTCCGCCTCCTGGGTTCAGGCAATTCTCCTGCCTCAGCCTCCTGAGTAGCTGGGATTACAGGCACGCACCACCATGCCCAGCTAATTTTTTGTATTTTTAGTAGAGACGGAGTTTCACCATGTTGACCAGGATGGTCTCGATCTCTTGACCTCGTGATCCACCCACCTCGGCCTCCCAAAGTGCTGGGATTACAGGCTTGAGCCACCGCGCCCGGCCTAAAAACATTTTTTTAAAGCAGGCTTTTACTCTGTCACTCATGTCATTCATGTTGGAATGCAGTGGCATGATCACAGTTCATTGCAGCCTTGAACTCCTAGGCTCAAGTGCTCCTTTCACCACAGCCTCCTGAGTAGCTTAGGTGCAGGCAACCACACCAGGATAATTAACATTTTTTTTTTTTTTTTAAATTTGTAGAGATGTGGTCTTGCTATGTTGCTCAGGCTGGTCTCAAACTCCTTGTCTCAAGTGATCCTCCTGCCTCAGCCTCCCAACCTGCTGGGATTACAGGTATGAGCCACCACACTTAGCCTAAAAGACGTTTCTTTATGAGGAATTGACACACATGAATATGGAGGCTAAGAAGTCCCACAGTCTGGTGTCTTCAACCTGGGGGCCCAGGAAGTAGGTAGTGTAGTTCCAGTTAAAACTCTAAGGCTTGAGGAACAGAGGAAGAATTTGTGTTAGTCCCAACCTGAGTCTGAAGGTCCAGGAACCAGGAGCACTGATGTCCAAGGGCAGGAGGAGATGGATATTCCAGCTCAAGCTGAGAGAAAGGCGGAAAGAGAGAGAGAAAGAGCGAGAGAGAGAGAAAGAGTGAGCGAGAGAGAAAGAGTGAGTGAGAGAGAGAGCAAATTCGTCCTTCTTCACCTTTCTGTTCTGTGTAGATCTCAATAGAATGGATAATGACCACCTGAAATTGTGAGAGGGAGTGATCCTCTCTATTCAGTCTATTGATTCAAATGCTAATCCCTTCCAGAAACACCCTCACAGATGCACTCAGGGATATCATACCAGCTTTCTGGGCATCCCTTTGCCCAGTAAAGTTGACACATAAAATTGACCATCACAGTAGGCCCTTAACTAAATCTGCTGAAGGAATACATGAGTGCAAGAATCCCTATCTCCACTGTGAAGAGGTTTATAAATACACATACCAGAATGTAATATCCTGCATATGTATGTATGTGTGTGTGTGTATGTATGTGTGTGTGTGTATACATATATATATATATGTCTTCCATGTTTCTAAATTCTGTTCATTTCCTTTTTAGATAATTTCATCACTGATAGAAAGAAAGAAGTGGGAAAGAGAATTGCTCTGCCCTATGGAAAACTAAACTGGAAGCCAGTATTTTCTGAAGTCCCAAAAAGAGTTAAATAGAACCTTTGATGACTGTAGCCTCAAACTCTGTAATTCAAAACCAAAGTGTCCCTCTGTACTTTGCAAAAGTCTGGGATACACTCCCCTGGCTCTGTTAGTGAGACTGAGGACATTCAGCCTCCAGAGGATAAATACTGGCATTTAAGTTTTTCTCTCCGGAAGCACTGAGGCAAGCTCTTTCTACTGTTCTGCCTGCCTCATGGGGCTTCTCCCTTATTAGTGAGAGAACTTCAAAGTTGGGCTCATTATTCTGGCCTCCTTTTTCTTCTTCCTGTCTACCCTCATCTTTGTCCAGGTTACCTCTTATAGTATAAATACACTTTATAGCCCAAAACATAAGGACTCCATCAGCAAATGAATATTCAAGTTCGACTCCCAGGGATGGATTACCCACTGTGTGCAGGACCATTTAATCTCCCAGCAAAGAATTTCTACTCCACTCCAGCTCCTAGTGTGTGTCCATTCCTCTGTCAAATGGGATGACAATGAGATTAGCAATGAGTGAATGGCCTGGAATCAGCTCTCAAGACCACATAATCTAATGGGGACAGGGTAGGCAGGATCTTCTAGGAATGGTGAAGGCCGAGAAGATATCACAAGACTGTAGAATGTAATTTAGTGTCCTCTTATATAATTTCTGGAATAAGCCAGGATCCTCATCTTTAAGGATGATGCAGTCTCAGTGTGTTTGTAAGAATTAACAATGCTAAATTGCTTGTAAAGCCCTTTCTTAGCCACTTTTTTTTTTTCCTGTATGTAAGAGCATCCCACTTGAAAACAGGAAAGGCTCTATTTAGAATCCATCCTGGAACATGCTCCTTGACTTGCAAACCCTGTTCACCAGCATTTTAACTCCAAATTTCCAAATTGTCTACCTTTCTCAGAAATACCTACAGATGTTCATTAATTAGCATCTTCTCAATGATTCAATTTACTTTATGAAATTTTCCAACATAAGCTTACACATACTCATCTGTCTGTCTGGTGCGTTTACTACAAACAGGTTGAAGGTGGGGCTGGTTTTGAGACCCTTGTCTTTGGACTCCAGCGTCACCTTTAGGAGCAATGATAATGAGAACGTCCAGGTTCTGAGCTGCTCCCTGACCTTATCCCATTACATGGTTCTTCATTGTCTGTTGGTCCCTGACTGCAGCGTAACACTAATGGTGAGAAATAGAGTGGAGGAAGTTAAAACAAAAGCTAAAATGAGATTTGCATTTCTAATCCATGGGCCGCAAGTGTGCAGATTCTCCTTAGTATCATGGGTGATTGAAAACCAAGGGTGCCATCACTTATAGGGCAAGCCATTGTTTTTTTCTTGGTCCCTTTTCCTTACCTGTTCCACAGCAAACTCCATTCCTCAACTCTCTCCTCTGGACCTTAGAGCTCTCATCTCCCAAGTGTAGGGATAGGAGGCCTCTAAATATCCTGAGTTCTTAAGTGACAGGGCATTTTGGAAGATTCAAGCAACTCCACGTCAGAGATTGTTGTACCTGTTGAGGGGCATTTAGGTCAACCCTTCTGTGAAGGTTTCAAAACATGGATGCAGATTCTTTTTTTTTTAAGACGAGGTTTCACCATGTTGGCCAGGCTGGTCTTGAACTCCCAGCCTCAGGCGATCCGCCCGCCTTGGCCTCCAAAGTGCTTGGATTACAGGCATGAGCCACCATGCCCGGCTTGGATGCAGACTCTTTAACATTCTTCCCATCTGGAGATAGGGTCTATGTCTTTGACCTCTGAATCTGGGTGAGTCTGCAACTACTTCAATCAACAGAATATGATGAAAGGGATACTCCGTGCCCTCCAAAGTTAGATCACAAAGGCCTTGTTCTTCCACCTTCTTTCATGCAATGTAATGTCAGGCACTCTGAGACCGCCATGCTGGAGCAGCCATCTGTTCCTGGAGTCCGTCGTAGTGGAGCTCAGCCTTCTAACCATCTCGTCAAAGTGCAGACATACGATCAAGGAAGCCTTCAGATGATTCCAATTCCCAGGTATTCAAATCACCCCTGGCTGTTGGAGTCTTCCCAGCTGGGGTCCCAGGAATTTTGGAGCAGAAACATGCCATTTTCTCTGTGCCCTAGCTGAATCCCTTACCCTCAAAATCTGTGTGCATGTTAAGCAGCTATTATGCTACTAACTTTTGGAGTAGTTTATTACACCCCAACAGAATGAGAATGTCTGTTAAGCAATAGACAAACATTCTCAGTGGGATATCTGGCTGGCCCTTTCAGATGAAGCTTAGAAGTATTGTTGGTAAAATGGAAATCCTTAGCCTTTAACTTGTGTGTCTGTATGAAAGTGCATTGGGAGTCTTTGCCTCTTCTTTGCTGAGAGGATGTGTTGGAGGAGACCGAGAAAGTCACCTTTCAAAAGAGTGTTGCTCTCCTCTCCTGTGCTGACACATTCTCCCTGCTGCATTCCTTCTTGTGCCTCTGCATCCACCCTGCTGTGCAAAGTGTTGCATGGGAGCACACCCCACCACCCCTGCATCTGGAATTCCTTAGAGCAGGGGTCCTCCCTGCTTCCTATCAAAACTGTGTTCATCCTGAATGAAGAATGGGCTTTCCATCAGAGAGACTGTGAAGGGACTGGAAACAATGAAAGGCAAGGCTTAGTCATTTTTGCTACACATGAGGAGGTGCTTAGTAAGTGATTTCTTTACATGCTTCATCCCGTTGACTCACAGCCACTCTGTGAGAAAGGGAGGCAGGCACGAGCGTGGCCCCATTTAACAGACGTGAGAGGGAATTAGAGGATTGAGTCACTTGCCAGGATTTTGATCCTTGCATGACTTGTACACTTAACCTCTCTGCTATCCTGCTTCTCAGAAAGACCCCAATCCGGAGGTCTGTCTCTAATGGTTAGGAATGAGACCTTAAGAAACTCATACCATCTAGACCTCTTCATATGTCACCTGGGGGTGAAACTTTCTGTCCTGCAAGATCAAAGCACATTTGAGGGTCCTCATGATGCCCCATTTGTGCAAAAGCATTTGTAACCTCTTGGGCTTCTTGTATTTCCAGGAAGCACCTTGAACTTCTCTTCCTTAGATGCCATTATATTTTGAAATGCATAGTTTTTATGTTAAAAAAAAAAAAGGTTTGATACAATTTTGGTTCAACGCTAGGTACACCTCTTTCTTTTGTCTCTGACAAAAGCCCAAAGCAGTCAGGTTGCATGAATCTTAATCCCAAAGTAATCTCCACCTCCTCATTGCAATGAGTGCCTCGCATCTCAGAGGTCAGTCCAGTTAGAACAATGAGCCCGAGATGTATTGAACTGCTGCTTGGTGATAATTATATCTTCTTCTTTTCAGTAGATTCCCATTAGTCAGTTTAAAGCTTGCATTTGGAGAGGGCTCTGTGCTCTGCATATAACTGAGTTCACCTCCTGTACCCCAGCTCCAACCCCGAGTGCAGCCACCAAGTTCATCATTACCACCAGCTCCTTCTATGTGGTTCCCACTTCCCACCCCTGGCAACCAGTCACCAAGGGCTTTTCACTCCTTATATAATCTTCCTGATACTTCCTGCCTCCTTTGCCCTCCTCCCCAACTTTATCTTTGCTGTGTCTCCTTTCATTTGGTGTCTCATCTGCTTTCACCTGCCATATTCTCTCGCCATCCTTACTGGCTTGACAGATGGCACCTCTTGTGCCCACACTAAGCCATTGCCCACAGCAGAGCCAGTGAGATATTTTACAAATGCAAATGCCCTACCTCCCATCTGGGAAGTAGTGAGGATTCTTTGAAGTGATAGAAGTAGTGGGGGAAAGGGGCCAGAGGTCACTGCCCTGTGATCATCTCCCATGCTTGTGTGTCCCATGGAACGTACACTTCTTGAGGGCAGACCTTCTATGTTCTTTGTCTTCATGTTCTCAACAACCCACATGGTGCCTGCCACAGAGGTTTAATTATGAATGAATGAGGAGCAGTTAGGTGTGGAAAGCTCTGAAGAGAAACCTGGGAAATCACAGGAGATGGACAAAGATGCTACCAGCTCCTAGATCTGAACTCAACAGCTATCTCAGCCCAAGAGTTCAAGGAATAATGCAGGTTAATGAAAGTAGAGAATAGTTTGATGATAGTTTGAGGGCCAAGATCTGTCCTACTTAGTGATGTGGCAGACAGACAGGGAGAGAAGCAGAAAAGAAGGCGCTAGCTAGGGTCTCATCGAGGGCTGACTGAAAGACCTAGGTCTGTGGGAGCCCTCCAATCTGGATTCCATTCATGTTCTTAGTCCTCATAACTCTGTGACGTGGGAGGCTTGCTTAATCTTTACAACACTCAGTTTCCATCCTGGGAATTGTACCATATCAAGGAGGGAGAATCCTTCCTTCTCTGACAGCATAGGAGTGGTCTGAGTGTGTGCTGTCTGGGATCAGATGGAGCATGCTTGAATCCCAGTTGTGGCCCTCTAGTGAGTACTTGGGCAAGTTACTTAACATCTAAAAGCTTCAGTTCCTTGCTCTGTAATATGGGAAATACTGATTTCACATGGGATTCGAGAAGACTAAATAAGATGGGTATTAAAAAGGTAACACATGGTGAGTGGTCTCTGAAAAATAGTTGCTTCCACTTTATTTGGGGCAATTAGTTGCTTTCACTTTATTTATTTCCACTAAGGGGCAAACTCAAACTTGCCCCTTAGCGGCCCCATCCCCCGTCTCCCACCCTGGGCTCTGCATTCATGGTACCCACCATTCCCCAAGCCCACTCTGCTTGCTGAAGATTCTTTTCCTCCTGGCTCTCCCCTGGCATTGTGAACTGCCCTCTCTCCTCCTTTTCTTGAAAAGTGATTTTATATCCTTGGCTTTGTGTGGGCTCTTGACATATATTAATGTTTGGAATATCAGCCTAGGACAGAGAAGGAAGCCCTTCCAAACACGAGCCTGGAGGCAACAAGTAAATTGCTTCGCAGAAATGGTTCTCCCTGTTGCAAGTTAAAACTTAACAAAGAAAACAATTCCCTTCTGTGGTGGGTGCCCTGGAAGCTGTGGGTGTCCTTGAATCTGGGTCAGGAGTCCCCTTATTCTGCAGCCAGGGGTGAAATCATCATTGAAGGTACCTTGTACTGTGTTCCCAGCATTGTGCAAGACCCCTTAATACACATATGGCAGATGAGAAACAGCAGTTTAACAGGGTTCATTAACTTGTCCAAACTCACCTCTAAAGTAAATAGTTGAAGTCAGATTTGGAAGCAGACCTGTAGAGTGAAGGAGCCTGAGCTAGCCCGCTGGAGGATGAGACACCATGTGGAGCCAAGAGTAGCAAATCAAGCTGAGGCCAGACTGCCAGCCACCAGCAATGTGAGCAATACTGCCCAGACCATGCAGCATAGCTGAGATGCCAGCTGACTCTAGAAATCAACTGAGCCAGCCAGCCCAGGAAACCTGCCTAGCTGACCCACAGAACTTAAGAAATAATAAATGTTTGCTGTTTCGAGCCACTAAGATTTGGAGTGGTTTGTTTTTAAGCAAAAGTAACAGACAACATCTGAGTCAATAGGCAGGAGAATTTTGGGGAGGCTCTTTTTTCTGAGCTCCCACTAATTTCAGTACCCCCAGTTCAGCACATATATATTACACCTGCCTTGAATTAGAGCTTGACCTCCCTGGCTCCAGATCCTAGTGAACTGGAAGAATCCCCTCGCAGGATGTGCAGCAGTGGTGTGGCTCACCTATTTGGTCACTGCTGCTGCTCAAACCCCTGAGGGGAGGGTTAGCATGCAGATGGACAGGTGCAGGAGCCCAAGGGGGCATGTGTTACAATGTGCCTTTTTAGCCTTGCTGTCTGTGGATGGCTTGAGTGTTAATCAGCTCAGTCGACCATCTGCCTTTCTGCAAGGGCAGAGGGCCAGTGTGGTAATTTTCCATGTCCTGAGCTCTTGTCCAGTGTCTCAGAAGAATTGGGTCACGTATGAACTTGAAGGATGAATGTGTGATTTTTACTGAGTGGCAGAGATGGCTCTCAGTGGGATAGATGGGGACCTGGAAGTGGGGATGGAGTGGGAAGATGATCTTCCCCTGGATCCTGGCTATCCAGCAGCTGAATTCCTCTCTGACCACCCCCACTCAAACTTCTCTTGGCATTCAGACGTTCCTCTTCCTCTTTCTATCTCTGCTGTATCATTCTGCCTTTCATCTGTTTAGCTCCTTATCTCATCTGCTTGTCTGCTTCTGGAGCCTGGGGTTTGAGATTTATATGGGTACAGGATAGAGAAAAAAGACAACTTTCTGGGCATGACAACAGAAATGCCTGTTCCCACTTAGGGCTACAGGCCTCCAGGCTTCAGGGTGGGGCTTTTGCCTGGGAACTACCCTGTTCTTCCCAGTGTTTCCGTCTCCTGTCTATATCACTAGGTCAGAGTTGAAGCTGAAGGTCACCTCATCAGTCTCCTTTATTCCCCAGCTAGTCTCTAGACTCTTGGGGCAAAAGCCAGATCATGCAGGGTATAATATCCCTGGCAAAGAGCCAAGACTATATCCTGAAGGTGTTTAGGAGCCTTGGAAGTTTTTGTTTGTTCATTTGCTTTAAAACCAGAATTGAAAATGCTCTGTGTGCTGTTCATGGTGGTAGGTTACAACACCGTATATGTTTGTCAAAACTCACAGAACAGTACACCAGAAAGTATAAAGTTTACTGTTTGTATATTATGCTTTAATACAATATTTAAAAATAATAAAGAAATAATTTTCAGTATGGAGGCACATGAGAATTGGAATAAAATCTGTGAACTCTCCAGTCCCATTATGAAGACCACACTGTTACTATGACTACATTTTGTCATACATAATTCATTAAGAAAAATTATTTATAACTTTCATTCGTAATGCATGTTTCAGTTAAAGAAATTGTATCATGATAGAATTACAAAAATGAGCTTAGAAACAAATGCGTATTCACTGTTAAAAAGAGTGTGGTTATATTCTACCCATGGGGAGGCAAAGTGGATGTGCTTTTCCTATTCCTCTTGCTAAGGACTATGCAAAACTCTGGATGTTATATGTGAAACAAACATAGGAAGGCTCTGGGCTGAGCATGGTGGCTCATGCCTGTAATCCCAGCGCTTTGGGAGGTTGAGGCAGATGAAACACAAGGTTGGGAGATCGAGACCATCCTGGCTAACATGGTGAAACCCCGTATCTACTAAAAATACAAAAAATTATCGAGGCATGGTGGCACACATCTGTAATCCCAGATACTCAGGAGGCTGAGGCAGGAGAATCACTTGAACCAAGGTGGCAGAGGTTACAGTGAACAGAGATCACGCCACTGCACTCCAGCCTGGGTGACAGAGCAAGACTCCATCTCCAGAAAAATAAAGAAAATAAAAGAAAAAGAAGACTCTGAAAGGTAGAAAAAAGGCAGACCAACTAGGGCTGTTGGGACCAGAGGAATTACACAGAGGTATGTTCCCTGGTTGATGATTATTTTTTGCCTCATCTATCCCAGGCTTGGAGCTGAAGGAAACAGCAATCTAGAAACACCAGCAGGTGCAGATTTTTTTAAAAAGCCTGACACAAGCATGCTTGTTTTAGCCAAATAACCAGGTAAAAGGGTAGCCTATTGGATAAATTTTTATACAATAACCACTCTAGACAAACACCACAGAAAACACAGTAGCTCTGCCCCAAGCCTTTGCAGCAAAGACCAGGTAGGGTTCCTAGACTTTTACCTTCACCAGAATATGACAAGGGCACAACTAAATCCTTGCCAGGTAATGTCAGAGAAGTCCAAGTGGGGAACTGGGACTTCATCCCTGCTGGATGGTAATAAGGAGCCTCCTGCCCATTACAGTGGAGATCACAGGAGGATCTTGGACCTCTACCCATCGTGGGAATGATGAAATGCTCTTCTTCCTCCCTGCTGGGTGGTGTCAAAGGAGGCCTCATGAAGAGTCAGCACTTTGACCCCTGCCCACCTAACACAAGGCCATATACTCCTATAGTGTCACTGGAGGCCAAGTGGGGAGGAGTAGTGAGTCCCTTCCACTCTCCCAGCCTGTGAGGGATCAACTGAAGTATATGAAGTGGAACTCTGACCTCTCCCAGCAGTAATGAGAAGACCCTCCCAGATTGGTTGTCAGCAAAGGCCATGTGGGAAACTTGAAATTTCTACTCTACGTGAAAGTAATGAGATAGTGATTTCCCTTCCCCTTTCAGAGCAGTGTCAGAAAAAGTCATCTAAAACCAGTTAAGATAAGAGTCATAGAGTCATAATATCCAGCATATGTCCAAGTTTCAGTAGAAAATCACTTATCACCCAAATAACCAGAAGGAACTCAAATGGAATGAGAAAAGATAATCAATTGATGTCATTACTGAGGTGACCGAGATGTTACAATGATCTGAGAAAGATTTTAGGCTGGGAGTTTTAAATTTTCCATTTGGGCTGGCTGTGCACCTGTTATCCCAGCTACTCCAGAGGCTGAGGTGTGAGGATTAGTTAAGCCCAGGAGTTCTAGACCAGCCTGGGCAACATAGCAAGATCCTATCTTTACAAGATGTAAGTAAAGAAATAATAAATAAATAAATAAGGCCAAGCATGGTGACTCACGCCTGTAATCCCAGCACTTTGGGAGGCTGAGGTGGGCAGATCACATGAGATCAGTGGATTGAGACCAGCCTGGCCAACATGGTGAAACCCCATCTCTACAAAAAATATGAAAATTAGCTGGGCATGGTGGTGGGCACCTGTAATCCCAGTCTACTTGGGAGGGTGAGGCATGAGAATCGCTTGAACCCAGGAGGCAGAGGCTGCAGTAAACCAAAGTCACACCACTGCACTCCAGCCTGGGTGACAGAGTGAGACTCTATCTCAAAAAAAAAAATAATAAAGAAAACTTACCTTCTCCTCCCCGAGATTTGATTTGAAGTACTCCTTTAAACATGTATTGCTGACCCTTGGACAACTTGGGAGTAGGGAATACCAGCCTCCTGTGCTGTGAAAAATCCATATATAACTTTTGACTCCCCCAAAATTTAGCAGCTGTGACAAAAATGCTCCAACAAACGACTACTAAAATACTTGAAACAAATGAAAAAATACAAAGCCTCAGCAAAAGAATGGAAGATATGAAAAAGAACCAAATAGAAATATTTATTTATTTAGGGACAGGGTCTTTGTCTGTCACCCAGGCAGAGTGTGGTAGAGTGATCTGGCTCACTGCAGTCTCTACCTCCTGGACTCAAGAAATTCTCTCGCTATAGTCCTCAATTATCTGGGAATACAGGCATACACCACCATGCCCAGCTAATTTTTGCATTTTTTTTATAGAGATGGGCTCTCGCTGTGTTGCCCATGTTGATCTCAAGCTCCTGGGCTCAAGCTTGCCTTGGCCTCCCAAAGTGCTAGGACTCCAGGCATGAGTCACCATGCCTGGCCTTATTTATTTATTATTTCTTTATTTATATTTTTGAAGACAGAGTCTTGCTATGTTGTCCAGGCTGGTCGTGAACTCCTGGGCTTAAGTGATTCTTCCGCCTCAGCCTCTGGAGTAGCTGGGATAATAGATGCACAGCCAGCCCAAATGGAAATTTTAAAACTGAAAAATTAAATAACTGAAATAAAAACCTAAATGATGGGCTCAATAGCAGAATGGATGTAACAGAGAAAAGAACCAGTAAGCTTGAATATAGAAAAATGGCAATTTCCTAATAGAAATAACAGATAAACAGGCTAGAAAACAAAATAACAGTGCTTCAGACCCCTGTGGAATTTTAGAAGAGATCACCTATTTGTGTAGTTGAAGTCCTTGAAGGAGAGGAGAAGGAGAGAGAGTCTGAAATAATATTCAAAGAAATAATGGCTGGAAATTCCCCAAATTTGCCTCAAATATGCATAAGCCTAGAAAGTCATGAAGCTGAGTGAATCCCAAATAGGATAGACTCAAAGAAATCCCCACCAAGGCACGTAATACTCACACTTCTGAAAACTGAAGGCAAATATAAAACCTTAAAAGTAGCAAGAGAAAAATGTCATCTTACCTATAGGGAAACACAATTTGAATGATAAAGAACTTCTACTGAGAAATCAGGATGCCAATAAATAAGAACAAGATTGTGTCCTTTGCAGCAACATAGGTAGAGCTGGAGGTCATTATCCTTAGCCAACTAATGCAGGAACAGAAAACCAAAACCTGCATATTCTCACTTGCAAGTGGGAGCCAAATGATGAGAACTCTCTGTGTTCCTGAGAACATATAACAGGGAATGACATACACTGGGCTTACTGGAGGGTACAGGGTGGGAGGAGGGAGAGGATCAGAAAAAAGAACTACTGAGTACTAGGGTTAGTACCTGGGTGATGACATAATCTGTACAACCAACCCCTGTGACACGATTTTACCTATAAACAAACCTACGCAAGTATCTCTGAACCTAAAAGTTAAATTAAAAAAAAAAAAATCAGGAGGCCAGAAGTAGTGGCACAACATTTTTCAAGTGCTGAAAGAAAAGAATTGTCAAGATAGAATTCTATATCCAGCAAAACGCCCTTCAGGAATCAAGAGAGAAATCAAGGCATTCTCAAATGAAGGAAAAATTAGAAAATTGGCCACCAATAGACCTATTCTAAAATAATGGATATAGGGAGTTCTATAAACAAAAAGAAAATTAGGAAAAAAAAAAAAGGAATCTTGGAACATCAGGAGGGGTGAAAGAATACAGTAAGAAAAATATGGGTAGGCACAAAAGTTTTCTTCTTCTCTGACGTATTCCTAAATTTTTTAAAGATTGGAGCAAAAATGATAACACTGTCTGATGTGGTTATAAATGCATATAGAGGAAGACAATTATAAATGAATCCAGGGTGCAGGGATATACAAGGAGGTGAGGCTTCTATACTTCATTCAAACTGGACGGCACCACCTGGCACAACATTGGGTCACAGTTGTAAGTTTCACATGTAGATTCAGCCAATATTTTTTTGAACAGTTTCTATGTTAGTGGTTCTTAATCCTAACTGCATGCCAGACCCACCCAGGTGGCTTTTACAAAATACTCCTGCCTGGGCCTCTCTCACACTGATGGAATCAGATTATTTGGAGGCTGGCCCAAATATTAGCGTGTTTTAAAAGCTCCCCAGGTGATTTTTATCAAACCTTTCATGTTCTTTTGCATAATGTGTTAGACCTCTTCCCACACACTGTCTGGTTAATTTTCCCAGAAATTCCATGTGATTTTTCTCCCCATTTTATGGATAAAGAGACCAAGGCTCAGAAAAATTAAGAAAGTTTTCTTTCTACATAGCCTGTAAAGAGTAGAGCCAGAATTTAAAGCTTATGTGGACTCCAATGCCTCAACTCCAAATCACTGTTCTCACATGGGATAAAGATATGGGGTTATATGAGGAGATAGGGCTGGTGAGGTAAATGGAGACCTTTCAAAGGGGCTCAAACATTTTCCTAAAGGTAATAGGGAGCCACGGAAGGATTTTAAATCTGGAGTGAACAGGTGTTACCTGCACTAAAGGAAAAACTCTCTACTGGCAGCACCGTTGTGTATTTCTGAATCTGCCAGCCAACAGTAAAAAATAAGCTATATTCCTTAAGAAATTAAATTAACCAGTTCCTAAGTTTCCAGAGGAATTAAGAATTCATAACTGTTCAGGGATAGTCAGGGAGTCCTGGCTCTGGCTCTGCTGTTACCTGCCACTCTCCCCATGAGACGTGAGCCTGGTGAAGGCAGAAACAGTGTCTTGTTCATCCTGCTGTCCCTCCTGCTCGGCACAGGACCTGGCAAGGAGCAGGAGACCATCAGGGGCTCATGAATTGAAATGCACAAGGTCTTCCTGCAGCTCCTTCCCAGCTGCAATTAGCAGATGGTCAAATTCCTCTCCAGGTGGTTCCTGACCTAACAGGTGCATATGTGGAAGGCCTCCCTCTTTGCAGAGCATTTTGGTATCTGATTTATTATTAACAGGAAGTGCTGAGCCTGGACTGGATCCAGAAAACAGTCAGAGCCATGAGTAAAGAGGTAACAGCTCCTAGGAGGAAAGTTTAAAGTAAATACAGTCCCTTAGTCTGGGGCAGGAAAAACAGGCCATAATGTATGAGGTGTCAAACTTGTGAGGAGTCTTTGGGAAAAAGGCTCCCTGTCTTCTTCCCTGGCATCCTCCCTCCTTTCTGCCTGCCTGCCTGTAGCAAACATTGATCTAGGTCCTACCATGTGCTTGGCACTGTGTTAGGGGTTGGAAAGACAGGGTGGTTTATAGAGCATATTCTATGTTTTCAAAACACAATAGGGTAGGCAACAGAAAATGAATAGCTGTAATAAAACAAGATTAAGTGGTATGAGATGTCAATGGGAGGAAGCAGAGATCACTTCTAGCTTGACTGTTTGAAGAAAGCTACATGAAGGTGGAGGTCAACTTCAACTTGTGGGAAGGTTTGAATCAAAGTAGCAAGAATCATTTAGAATGCAGACTTTATTCAGGCAGACATGGTCTGAATCCTGATCCACAGACCACTGGCTGTGTGACCTTTGTGAACTCACTCTACCTCTCTGAATGTTAGCCTCCTCCTCTGTAAAAGTAGGGAAAATATTCTCCTGTAATTGCCCTTTCTCCTGCATGATAGGTCCATCTCTATTTGGCTATTTTTATCAGTGCACATACATGTTGTAATAAATCCCATGAAAAAAAGTCTTCTTTGAAACCACCTTCCCCATCAGCTACCACCTGTTTCACTGCCTTCCTTTCGAAGAAATTCCTCACACTAGTTGTCTACACTTGTCTCTCCAGCCTCACTCCCCGTTCTCTCTTGCACCCACTCCAATCAGGCTGTTGTCCCTATCATCGCATGGCAACTGCTCAGGTCAAGGTCACCAATGACCTACATGCTGTAGAAACCAAAGGTCAGTTACTCGTCCAAATATCACTTGACTCAGCAGCAGCACTTGACACAAATGACCATCTTTTCCTCCTTCAGTCACTTTCAAGATGCCACACTCCATTGGTCTTCCTTGAAGCTCCAGGTTTTGCCTTCCTAGTCTCTGGCTGTTCCCTCTTCATTTCCCCAAGGTTTACTTAGTGCTGGACCAGCCGAAGCTCAGTTCTAGGACCTCTTCTCTGTCTACTTGCACACTTTTGGTGAATTCATTTAATAATTACAGGCTTACAAGGCCCTGACTTACCAGATGGTTTAAGTCAGTGGAGTAATGCCAATGTACGTGTCTCTTCCAGACTCTCCCAGACGCAGACACCTGCTGCCTACTGGACACGTTCCCTTGGGTATGTCTCATTTGTATCTGATTCCCAGTGTATCCAAAACGGAACTCTCCATCATCCCCACCCACTCAGACTCCTTCACAAGCTCCTCTTGTCTCAGTTATTGACAATTCCGTTGCGTGCATTGCTGAGGATAAAACTTTGTGTCATTTTTGACTCTTCTTTCTTTCCTATACCATATGAAATCCACAGCCAATTTCTTGGGCTCTACATTCAAAATACATGCTGAATATGACCATTTCTCACTATCTCCACTGTTCTTAGTCTGGTCCAAACTACCATCTTACTCACCTAGGTTGTGAAGCAGCCTTCTAAATGCCATCTTGCTTCCACCATTCACTGACAGCCAGAATGATCCTTTCATAATATTTCAAATCATGTTATTCTTCTCCCTGCTGAGCCCTCCAGTGACTTCTCAATGCTCTCAGAGTGAAAGCTAAAGTGTTATCATGCCTATGAGGCCCCCAGGATCTGCCCCCACCCCTATCCCTCATCTCCCATTCCAACTGTATCTCCTATCGACCCCTCTGCTTTAACGTGCTCCAGCCATACTGACTTCTTAAGTGATCCTCAGATCCAGAACACATGCCCTCACTGCAAAGTCTGCTTTTGCTACAGCCTCTCTTGTCCAGAAATCTGTAAGATTTAGTGCATAGTCAGGCAGCATAACAAAATACCATAGACCGGGTGGTTTAAACAAACAGAAATTTCTTTCTCCAAGTTCTGGAGGCAGGAAAGGCAAAGTTCAAGGTCAGGCAGGGTTTGGTTTCTGGTATGGGCTCCCTTCCTTGCTTGTAGACAGCTACCTTCCTGCTGTGTCCTTCATATGGCCTTTTTTCTATGCATGTACATGAAGAGAGATCTCTCTCTCTCTTGCTCACTGCCTTTCTCTTCTTGTAAGGCCACTAGTCCTATCAGATTAGGGTCCTACCCTTCTGACCTTAAAAGCAATATATCTTGATCTTTTTTTATATGAGTCACATAATTGCTAACCAATTTATTTAATATATAAGTAAGATGATTTCGTGAATTCTCTTTCTCACTCTATCTTTTGATATTGTCTGTAGCATTGCTGTGATGCCTCAGAAGGATCGCTGTCTTGTGGACTACTGAATGTTCTCAGAAGTCCAGTGATTTCTCTTGTTCTCTTAAAGAGAAGATCTATTTGCCCATTACTGGGAGAATAATGAGTTCTGGTAGAGTTTGAATGGGCTCTTGCCCAAATACTTGGGTCCTAGAAAAAATGGGAATGGCTGTATTTCTTGGAGTTGATTTTAACTTGCTTGGGGACCTGGCTCCTGTGCAGGTGGTGGGATGAGTAACATCTCCCAGTGGTGTCTGTTGGAGTTGATTGCTTTCCTAGGGGTACTATTTTTCACCTCTAACCCTCCCACTCTAGACAGATAGAGTCTCTGCCTGCCCCCCAAATGTCTTCACTTGATTTCTAGCCCACTCTGTGTCAGGGAAGGTTGAGGGTAAGCTGATCTCAGCCACCACAATTGCTCCCTTCTTTTCATCTCTACCCTTCATTCCTCTGGTTTTCAGATTTTCACTTACATCACGTCACTGCCACTTCCTTTAGTAGGCACTGAACCCCACCCCAAGTTTTTCTTTCTTTGTCTCACTGTTTTCCCAACTGTGATCTGAAGACCGCTTGAATCAGAATCATCTGGAGAGCTTGGTGTACACGCAGAGTTCCTGGCCTCCACCCTGGACCCTGAGCATGAAAACCTGCATTCTATTTCTTAACCCTGTCTGCAGCATTTCTTGCAGAAATAGCATATAATGTTTTGCTTCTCCATGGTACTGCTGTGGGTATTATTTAGGTATTATTTATTCTTTTGAAATATACACGTATTTGTATGCATATTCTAATTATATATATTCTAGTTATATATTTATTGGTCATTTCAAAGGGAAAATTTGAAGCTTGGGGAATGAAGTCTATTGAAACATTGAAACACTTGCCACCTATTTCATCACTTCATAGATGAAATAGAATTTTTATATTCTTTATAAGGTTTTATTAGGACAATAAAACCATATTGCAGAAAACTGGAAAAATAGGGAGAAAAACATAATTTCCCCAATTTGATGCAATGACTGTTTTCATGTTGGTATAGTCCCTTTGGGTCTCTGTACAGAAGTATTCATAAAGGTGTGCTGCATCAGTGTTAGTGTTGGCGCCATTTGGTGTGATGTATAGTCAGAAAGAAGAGGCCAAGAGCACTGAGCTATTCTGGGCTTCCTCCCTCCAGGACACAGCCCACTGGACTCACAGAGAAACCTACTTACAAGAGATCCATCCCAGGGAACCCTGCAGGGCCAGGTGCAGAGTGTCCTAAGATCAGATCCCCAGCTTACCAAAGCGTTCAGCGTCCTGAGCCGGTGAGCATGGGGTTCTTCAATTCAGACAGTGTTTACCATCACCTTCTATGTGCCAGTGAAATGAAGAAGACCCTGTTGCTGCCCTGGGGCTCCCAGGCTTGTGGGGGAGACAGACACATAAATAGCAATTACGGCACAGTGACACACATGTCACTCTGGAGGATGGTTACTTTGGGCCCTGGAGGACGGAGCACAGTCACCAACTGACCAGCCTCTGTTCTAAGCCCAGACTTCTTTCCAGGGGACCTAAGGGGCTTTATAAAATGAAATACTGAAACTCCAGAGTGTCTGAGTCATCGTGGTAGGCAACACCATCACTGTAGGGAATGGTATATTCTCCCTTTTAAATTTTATTGTGTTTTTATCGGAATTCTGCAATATTTACAGTGTATAGAAATGGAAAGAAACCGATGAAACAAACACACATATGTACATCAGACAGATTTCAAAACGAGCTTATTGTTTCACATTTGATTCATATTTTCTTTAAAGGAAATAAAACACTACACTGTTGAAGTTACATTTTCAGTTCTCCTTGATCACACTTCCCTCCCTTCCTCTCTCCTTGCCTAGAGGAAAACATTATTTTGAAGCTATTATGTGTTCTCCCTGTAAGTGTTTTTCTTTCATTACCTAGGTATGTGCTACATGCTTTAAGTATATATATGTTGTAACATACATGTGTTCTTCTGCAACTTACTTTTTTCCACCTCTCAATGTTAAGTTCTTGAGATTTAGCCATGTGGATCATGAAAATCCTAGTTCCTTTATTTCAACTGCTATAGAATATATTCCAGTTTTTCATAATGACATAATATATCTGTCCATTGTCTCTGCAATGGACATTTGGATTCCTACAGAAAACACTTTTAGGCTGGGGTGCTGGTGTATGCCTATAACTCCAGCACTTTGGGAGGCTGAGGCAGGAGGATCCCTTGGTTCCAGGAGTTCAAGACCAGAAAATACTCTTCCTTATATCTCCTTGTAAGGAAGATACATGCAAGAATTTCTCCAGTTTGAGTTCCTAGAGGGAGATTACCTGGGTCTTTAGAAATGTGTATTTTCAGTTTCACTACATATTTCCAAGTTACTCTCCAAAGTGTTTGTACACATTTTCACTCCTACCAGCAATAAAACAGATCCGATTTTCTAACAGATCACTACCAGCAATGTAACAGATCCCATTTTCTAACAGATCCCTACCAGCAATGTAACAGATCCCATTTTCTAACATTGGTGTTATTGCACATGGCAATTTTTGACAGTTTTATGGATTCGAAACAGTACCCCACTAAGTTTTTTTTAAACTTATATTTATCTGATTAATAGATAAGATGATTATGTTTTCATATGTTCATATGTAGTTCTTTAGGTATTATGGATACCAACCCTTTTTTTCTTATATACATTGAAAATGTTTTCTTCCAATCTCTGGCTATCTTTTCTTTTCTTTCTTTATTTTATTTTATTATTATTATTTTTGAGACAGGGTCTCACTCTGCCACCCAGGCTAGAGGGCAGTGTTACAAACACTGCTCACTGTAGCCTTGACCTCCCTTGTGCTCAGGTGATCCTGTCACCTCAGCCTCCCGAGTAGCTGGGACCACAGGTACACACCATCATGCCAAGCTTATTTTATATATGTATAAACCCTGTCTCTACTACATATATATATATATGTAGTAGAGACAGGGTTTCTCCATGTTGCCCAGGCTGGTCTCAAATTCCTGAGCTAAAGTGATCCTCACACCTTGGCCTCCCTAAATGCTGGGATTCTCGGTGTGAGCCACTGTGCCCAGCCTCTGGTTATCTTTTAATGCTGTTTTCAGCAACTTATTTCTTACAGATATTCATAAACCTTTCCTTTGGTGTAGTTGTGCATTGTACATTTTGTTTCAGGAACCCTCTCTGTCCTAAGGCCATACATATAGTCTCCAATATTTTCTTCCAAAAGAGTCAAGGTTTTGTTTCTACATTTAAATCCATAACGCAAATGAACGGAAGTAGTCCTTTTTAAAAAACTGTGAAAAGTTCACAAAATTAAAATGAACAGCTTCATTATTATCAAACAAACATAACTACAATCTGTGTCAAGACATAACAACTCAGGGCCAGAGAAATCCTTCATGTGCCCCCTGTCAATTATAACCCCTACCTCTTGCCCAAATTAACCACTATCCTAACTATGACAATCGTATTGTTGCTTTTCATTGTAGTTTTACTGTGTATTTAAGCATCCTTAAGTAAACAACTCTAGATAGTATTTACTGTCAAATTATTGAAACATTGTATTGTTTAGCTCTGCTTGTATTTTTAAACTATGTATAAATGGAGTGATATAGCACACGAGCTTTCATGTCTGACCTCTTTTTCTTCAATATTCAGTCTGTGACATTAGTCCAGGTGAGGTGCAGGACCGTGTGTTCATCTCCAAGATGTTATGTTGTGTCCTTGGACGAATGCTCCACAATGCATTTATCCAGCCTAGGACTGAATGTGTGGAATGGACTTATTCCCAGTTTGGGGATTCAGAGATCAGTTTAATTTCTTTCTGTGTCAAAACCAGTTCCTCCACAATTATCCAACGAAAAGCATCTCTTTCACCACACTTTGTGGAGGCATCTTTGTTGTAAATCAAATGTTCCCTTTATGTGTGGTCCCCTTCGTGGTTTCTGTTTTGTTACATTGGTCTATTTGTCTATTCTTGCATCAATACCATACTGCCTTAATTAATTAAGCTCATAATCAGTCTTGAGGTTCAGCAGAGCAAATTCTCTCCTTTATTCTTCTTCAAAAGTATCTTCCATCTTCCTGGATCTTCATAATTCTAGTTTATAATTCACTTGTCAGCACACATACAGACACATACCTTTTGGGCTTTTAGTTGAAAACCATCTGGGTTTAATTTTTTTATGTGTTGTGAAGTTGAGATCTACTTTTATTCTATTGTCTATTCCATTGGGATAGCCAGTTGTCCCAGCCTTATTTATTGGCTATTCATTGGTACATTAATATAGCTGCACCATTTTTCTTTCCACGAATACAGTCGATCCTCGTTATTCATGTGAATACACCTATTTGCTAACATTGATTTGTAGCCCCCAAATCAATCCTCATGGCAGTTCCATGCTCATTTATGGACATTTACAGTATTGATGGAGTTGAGTCATCTGATGGGCACCTTCCCCGCTGAAGTCAAACAAGGGTGCGCTGCTTGTTTCAGCTCTCACATGTCAACAAGTGTCTTTTGCAAGGTCTTTTCAATTCCATGGTTTTCACATTTTGGTGCCTTTTTTCCTAGTGATCTTGCAGTTTAAAATGTTGCCCAAGCACAGTGCTGAAGTGCTGTCTAGTGTTCCTAAACCCAAGAAGGCCGTGATATTTTTTGTGGAGAAAATTTGTATGTTAGGTAAGTCTTGTTCAGGCATGAGCTATAGTTCAATGTTAAGAAATCACCAACACTTATTAAGTCAGGTGTCCTTACGCAGAGGCACACGTAAAACAAAACAATGCTACGTATTGGTCAGTTGATGAAAATGTTGTGACCAGAGGCTTGTAGTAACCTAACCCTGCATTTCCGCCAGGAACAATGGTTCAGTATTTGCTAATTCAGTTTTCATGGTGAATTTATGAAACAACTACCATGAGTAAAGAGACTTGAGTGCATTTGG
This sequence comes from Sapajus apella, assembly GCF_009761245.1. Lineage (NCBI taxonomy): Eukaryota > Metazoa > Chordata > Mammalia > Primates > Cebidae > Sapajus > Sapajus apella. Next base: position 9,440,324 of record NW_022436955.1, on the reverse strand, counting down.
CTAAGATGCCTTTTTCTATAACTTTACTTTCAGATTTTCTGTGTGATTCTTATAAACAGCATACAATGGGATTCCAACCTGCCACCCAAGTCTAATCTGAGAATGCCTGTCTTTTTAAAAGAATTAGTTTATTCATGAACACTGGTATATATTGACTTATTTCTACCTTTGATTGTGTATGTTACATTTACTCTGGTTTTTATTTTGTTGTTTATTTTTCTTTCTTTTTTTCTGCTTTGTATTGAATTGCTGAAATTCTGTTTATTTATTTATTTATGTTTACCCTCCAGGTTTATAAATTATGCATTCTATTTTAATTCCTTTGGTAGATACATTACTCTTAAATTGTTAACATGTATGTTTAATCAACAAAGACTATGGTTAAGCTGTATATCTTTCCTTCTTCCACACATATAAGGATCTCAAAATATTTTTCCTTTAAAACATTTAATTTATATTGTACATGCGATGACATTTCTTGGTCCCTAACATTGATTGCTCTTTCAGAGTTGAACTGAACAAGGTCTAAGTTTGCAGTTCTGAAGAAGAGATCTAGTGTTAAAGTTAGTTTGTCTGCCCCACCTGCCACTCTGGTTGTAAACATGGAGGTGGTGCTAACTGCAAAGTCTATTACAGTATCCCATCAGGGAGATAAAGAGCAAGTTATCCTCCCATGTCACCGCTCGAATTCAGGTTTGTGCATCAGCTGATGGCTTTGCTGGGGAGACTTGGAACCTTGGACATGTTAAACAATTTTTAAACTGGGAAACAGGAAAACAAAATCATGACCAAGATACCTGGTAGTCATGTTGACCTTCGCCTTCAGACTGTTACAATTTAGAAATGTTTGATGACTGCTACCAAATATGAGGCTTTCCTTTTCTCTTCTTTCCTTTTTGTCTCTGAGGAAACTGGTTAAATGGGCTCTTGAACTCCTGCTAGATCCTGCTTAGAGCTTTATAGGTCAAAGGCCAGCTCCCTTCTTTTTAAGGTGGCTCCTATCAGTTGAATGCATTTTGTGCCAGGCCTTGGGCTCTCTGATTTTTTATCTGCAGACTCACTTAAGCCATGCACAGAATAGTCCTTTAGAATAGACTTATTGGCTGCATTTGTAGATTACTAAACAGAAGCCCAGTGTGGGGTTCAAGGCCAGGAAGTAGAAAGACATTGACACATGTTTTAACCCAGAGGATCAGCTCCCCATCCTGTGCTCTTTTCCCTGTAGAACAGAGGCTTTACTCTCTAGGGTATCTCAGAATCACCTGCGGAGCTGGTAAAACCGCACCTTCCCAGACACCACCTTCCATCCATGCATTCAGTGGCTCCAAGGTAAAGCTCAGGAATCTGCCTGCTTATCCAGCCCCACAGATGACGTGGAAACATTGGCCTCAGGGTGCCAAGAACTCCAAAGGGCAAGCCAAGAAAAGGTCAACAGTCACCCCAGACAGCCCGTGACCCCTAAATGGCTATCCGGGAATCTCCTGTCAATTTCTTCTCTCTGCTCCGGTTTCTCAGTCTCAGGACTTCATCTCTCTCTGGTTTCCCAGGATCTCATCTCCATGCCCCGGTTTTCCTATGGACCCTACGCCTTTCTCCTGAGTCAGGAGCTACTCTGTGTGAGGCCCTTCCCAGAGAAAGACACTGTGCTAGGGCTTGAAGAACAAGCAGGTCCAGGAGGAGAGAAAAGCATTCAGATCCAGGAAAAGAGGAAGCAAAAGGATCAGTCATGAGGTTGACAGCCATGCCTTTCTCTCTAAGAAGCTGGAACTGAGAGCATTTGTGGGAAGTGTAATGAGACAAAAACCAAAGAGAGGCTTTGTCCCTCCTTCTCTCCTGGACCAGCAAGAGACAGAGCCTACTTCCCTTATTTTGAACAGAGATGAATTTTCTTCCCATAATGCTTTAGAGAGAAAGAGAAGTAGCCAGGGTGAGAGAAGGCACAGAATGCATAGACACAGGTGGGTTTGCAGGGAGCATACATTTTACTCTAAGATCATCTGATCCAACCAAAAATAGATGCTTCCAGAGACACCTGTTCCTTTCTTCCAGCAGCCATCTTGCTTCTTTCTCACACTTCATTTGCCCCCCTCACATTCATGGGCAGTGGCCTGAAGGCCAATTCTGGATTCAGAATGACGTCACCTGTAAGGATATTGGATTATGGTAGGTCCCCTTTCTATTGCTCAGAAGATCTTAAGCCTGCAGCAGTGCACAGGACCGCTGACTGGCTGCCTCACCTGGTTCCTAGTTCAGGCTTTCACTGGTCTAAGACTTAATGAAACCCCCATCTTTGTCTACCATGGAAGACAAGTGGAAAAATGTAGTCGAAATGGGGAAAGATTTGGGGAGAAATTAATTTAGTATGGAATCCTGGGGGAGCTGCATGCCAGGCCCTGCTCTAGGTGCTGGGGATTCCCAGTGTGGCTTAGTTTTCCAAGGCAGACAGGAATTCTACCATGTCTCCTCTGCTTTAGAATTCACTGTTTTTTAGAGATTTAAAACCCATTAGGGACTGGCTCGAGAAGTTAATAACCTGTTATCATTCTGGAGAATTACATTTGATGTTGTTTATAGCTATTTGGCTTATGAAAATAAATACATTAAGATTGGGAGCCAATTCTTATTCATACCACTTATTAAAGGCAGATCATCCAAAAATAAATAAATGTCATTAATCTTAAACCCACACGGGGAGAATTTCATTTTTTAAAATTAATTGTACTTGTGGGATTGTTTTTAAACTAGAACCTTAAAAAAAAGTACAATAATACATTTAACTTCACATCTCTGGTACAGAATTCGATTTGTGTGGGAAAAACAAATTAACTGTGAAATGTAACCAGGAAAAGTAATGTTGATTACAAGGAGCACATAATTAGGGCAGCCTCAGATATGCAATGGATTCCTCTTTGCCCCTACCAAGCCTGAACACTAGTGAATACGTATTCAATTTGGCTTTAATTATCATGTTAGTGTTGGTCATAATTTCCATAAATGACTTTTAAGCCACAGGAATAGATACTAGAGTTAGAAAACTTCTTCTTTCTTTCTAAGCATTTGAACATTTTATTTTTTCAAATACCAGGACCCTCTGTGTGGGGAGAAAAAGTCACACAAGGATGGTCATTTCTCAATGCAATAGTTCCAGTCTTTTTCTGAAGCATGTTATTTGCTTCATTTCATTGGGTACAGCTTCTTTATTCACCGTTAATTAGACACACTTCTTAAAATGTGAGTGTGCTAGGATCTTAGAAATTTGTAAGTCTTTTTCCTCATATTGCAGTTTTGCAGGGGAGATATACCTACATGAAAACTGTGTTTTAAATAATTAAACTGTCTCAAGAAATATAGCAATCATGTATATTAAGGTTGATGATGATATAAGGTCATAGGAACACACAAAAGAGGGAGAATGAACCCTTCCAGGGATGAGGGTATGGAAAGGGGATATTTGTGTCAGGTTTTGACAGATAAATAGGAGTTCACCAAGGAAAGAAGGGAGAAATGGCTTGAGTCAGAAAAGTGCAAGAGGCATTCAGAAGACAGAGAGAAGCTCAGGAGGCTGGAGAAATGGTTAGCAGGAGCATGGCGCTGGAAAGGCAAAATGCTCGTCAGCTAGTTCCCACGTCTGACTTCCACTCCCTGAGGGCATCTCTCACCTCAACCAGAGCAGAAGCCGCAGCACCAGTCTCTCTGTTTCCACCCTTGCCCTTCTGTCATCTGTCTTCTGCATTGAAGCCAATGGGATCTTCCTGAAACTGCAATATTATGTCATCCCCCTTGGCCCCTGGGCTAAAGTCCAGACCTGTGTGACCCACAGAGAAGCTTTCTGAACTGGCACCTGCGGGCATCTGCTGACCTCTCAGACCTCACGTCTTGTCAATTGCCCTCTGTCTTATTCCCTGCTCTAAGCCTTTGCTCATGCTCTTCCTACCTTCTGGCAAAATCACTGTTTCCTAAAATATGCCTCTTCCTTTTCCCCATTCCACTCTCTTCCCAGTTATTCTCTGAGTTCTTTATTTTCCTGTTTCATAGCCCATTATAGTCTGTAATTATTTCTTTCATTTGATATCCATGTGTTATCTTGTCTGTCTTCCTGATTAGAATGCAAACTCCATGTAAGGAGGGATGGTATTGGTCTTGCTCACAGCTGTATACCCAGCGCCTGGCACTGTGACAAGCACCTCCTAACTTCTGAAAAATTACTTTTTGAGAAAATGGATGAGAGCACCAGATTCCAGAGGGCCTTGAGTGCCAGGCAATAAGCTTTAGGTCTCAGTCTGTGAACAACAGGAAGCCAAGAGAGGTATTTAACCAGGCCTACAATGACTACAGTGTGGGTCTGCCTGACACAGAAAATTAAGTCTAAAATATTTTCAGTAATTTCACTCATACTATGACTTCACTGGCATCCCTCCGTGGTGATGTAGCGATGAGAGCAAAAAGCGATTTTCATTTCTCGAGTAAAACATAAAACCTATTCCTGCAGGGCCTCATGCATTCAGAATGAAAACTGAACCGACTCGCCCTGGTCAGACAGGCAAGAGAGCTGGTTAGCGGGAGGGGTGGTGGGTCACTGACAGCAGAGGGGCCTCTGGTTTGCAATTTTAAGGGGACATAAAATGCTGGCTGGCTTTCACAGAACACCGGGCTGAGCTGCAGAAAACTGTAAAATCTCCCTGTTGCAATATAAATATGGGATGAAAGTTGATTAACCAATTTTATGTTGTTATCTGAGCCTTCAATCCATTTGCACTTGAATTAAAAGGACAGAAATTGAATTTTGGCTGGACAGGCGTTTCCAACAGGCAATGTCGCTAAAAGAAAAGAGGCTTAAATCTCTTTTTCGTCTGAAATCTTTATCTGGCGGAGGACGTTCTACCGTGTCGCTCTACTTGATTTCTGTGGAATGAGTGCCAGGGTTTAATACGAGGGCCCAGAATGTACAGGCTGCAGTGGGGAAGGGCATCGCCTGCATTTTCTTCCAGGGCTGGGCATTCCTGCTGCCATGGGTGCTTTGTTTCTTGTGGGGAAACGCTGAGTGTATGATAAAGTATATTGTTTGCTGAGAATGACAGCAAGGAAAACCTGGCTGTCTCCCACCCCCACAAACAGAAAACTGGGGCATTCTAAAGTAGCAAGACAGTATATGTATATCATACACAGGTTAAAACAATTCTTTTAAGCCTGGGGTATGCAACTCTGCACCCATGGCTCCCTCGTGGCGAGTACTTTCTAGTTTGTGATCAGTGGTGAGCAGGCTCCAGCTGCCTACCTAGTTTTTTTTTTTTTTGTTGTTCTATGAGAAAACACTGAACACCTGTTAATAATGATTACCTGTTCAGAGAGAATAAACACATGGGTCAGAGTCTGCTCATGGCCCTCAGCCCGGAATGCTGTCAGCCCCCTCAGCTTGGAAGGCTGTTGGCCCCCAGATAGTCCCTCTTTGCTGTTCTATCTGGGTGTCTACTTCTCAACGCCTTCAGTGCTGCCTGGGTGGGGTCTCTACGACTGAGCTGGTCTTGTAGTGTCTTAACTAGATTATCACAGTAGTCTCTTCACTGGATTCTTTGGGGGCACCCCTGATGCATCTCTGCCCAACTCGCATGACCTCTTAGCAAACAGCTGCAGGAATGCCCTTCCATTGCTAATCTGCCCCTAAACTCCCCACTGATTCCTCATTAAGCACACAGCATAATTTTTTGATGTTGATCACCAAGGTCTTCGGCAATCTGCCTACACATGACACATTTCTAAACTGCCTCCTTTCCATTTTGACATGCCCAACTCTACTCTATTTATCAGGCTTGTCAATCTACTGACTTATCCCAGAAACCATCAGGTGCTTCCACATCACCTCGCCTTGTTCCTGCTGTGGAAACACCAGCCTTCCATGCCTCCATCCCCCCAACCATCACTTCTGGCTCAAATTCTGCATATCCTTTGAAGCCCAGTCCAGAGACAGGAACAATCCATTTCCTAGGAACCAACTCAGAAACCACAGAATTCTCCAGCTTTCTTGGTGGCAAGACTCAGAGGGACAGGTGCCAGGTCAGGAAGGGCCACATGTGCCAGGTGAAATAAAGAAATTTTACTCAGAGAGAGGTGTGCCCATCCATGGCCACAGTTTTAGATGACACCAATGCCCACTCAAGCTTGGGTCCTACAGCCTTGAGCATCATGCCATAGAGGGGTCCTAGGAGGGCCTCTTCTACCTACATATTCACAAAGACCTGAGACCTGGGGCTGAGAGTCTACACTGGGTTTCCATTCAGAGTTCTGCTTAGGTAGCTTAGACTGACTCTCCATCTCTGCTTACCACACTATTTCCATATCTTTAGCCCAAATGATGGCTCAAATACCCCAGAAAACCCTGTAATAGCAGAGAAACTACTCTTGGCTTGTATACATCCAGTCTATTCTGAAACTCCTGACCAGTTAGCCCAGCTTCATAACCCGTAACCAACAGCTAGTAAGAAATGCTGATAATGCCTTCACCTCATTGACGGCTGACATCCTGAGCCTTCATCTCAAGTCCCCTTTTGGTCCACTTCTGCGATGGCTCTGCCCATCCTGTTCAGTTCTCCAGTTTTGTCTCTCATCTGTGGCCTGACCTCTATTCTTCAGCCCCTAATCTTGATTTGAATCTCTGGTTCTAACCTCTGACTTTGGCTTTGACATCTAAGACTCACTAGAATAATCCTCCCTGCCCTCCCTGTCCTGAACACTATCTTCTCATCAGGGATAGCCCTAGGCTCTGGGTTCACCTCAGCCCTGGGAGGAGACTCACCCCATGTCAGTGTGTGACTTCCTATTGCTCCTGGAATCAACATAAAACCCATTAGTTTGGCCTTCAAGGCTCTTCATACCCTGGCCTGCCTTGCAGTGCACCTTATGTCCAGCCCTTGTGGATCAGTTGCAGTTCTTGAGTCCACCATGAACTTGACTTCTCTTGGCCTGACAGTAGCATTCCGTTGTTCTGCAGTGAAGCCTCCATGGGGCTGTAAGAAGTCTTCAGATTCAGATTCCAAAATCAGAAGTGGGTTCAAAGCCCCTCTCTGCTAGCACACATGTGAGCTTGGGCACACCATTTAACCCCATGAAGCCTTTATTTACTCATTTGAAAATCAGAATAATAACCCTCGATTTTCATGGGAGTGTCGTGAGGATACTGGGTGAACAATTACCTGGTAAATTTCTACCCAGGTGATGAGATAACCTGAGGGCTCCTTCTCTGTCCCATCATATACTTTGGTCACAGTTAGGAAAGCTGTCCCAGGTGCCTTGACTGAGGTGTAAGCATGGCACCCTAGGGCCGATTCCCTGAGGGAGTCAGTATGATGGTTAGCATTGAGTGTCAACTTGATTGAGTTGAGGAATGCAAAGTATTATTCCTGGGTGAATCTGCGAGAGTGTTGCCAAAAGAGATTAACATTTGAGTCAGTGGACTGGGCGAGGCAGACCCACCCTCAATTTGGGTGGGCTCCATCTAGTCGGCTGCCAACATGGCTAGAATAAAGCAGGTGGAAGAAGTTGGGAAGAGCAGACTTGCTCAGTCTTCCAGCCTTTATCTTTCTCCCATGCTGAATGCATCCTGTCCTCAAACATCCGATTCCAAGTTTCTCAGCTTCTGGACTTACACCAGTGGTTTGCCAGGGGCTCTTGGGCCTTTGGCCACAGATTGAAGGCTCCACTCTCAGCTTCCCTACTTTTGAGGCTTGGTGACTTGGACTGATCCACCACTGGCTTCCTTGCTCCTCAACTTGCAGATAGATGGCCTATCATGGGACTTTACCTTGTGATTGTGTCAGTCAGTTCTCTTAAATAAACTAACTTTGATACATACATATATCCTATTAGTTCTGTCCTGCTAGAGAACCTTGACTAATACAGTCAGTAAGTCTAAGGCTCAGAGGGTGGAAGCCTCTCTTTGACATAATTTCATGGGTCCCACTCCTTTGGAGACCACATGGGGCTTCTCTGTGAGTTGGTGATTCAGAGTTGAATTTCAGTGGTCCCAGGACTCTCACTGCACCCAGTCTTACTATTTGTTGTGGTTTTAGCTTCTGAATTTCTAATAACAGCGCTCAGCTATTAAACCACTTAGCAAACCCCTGAGCTGAGACAGTTTCACAGCACTGTGGAAGGGGGCTCAGGAGAGCACATGGACTCTTCATATCCTTCCAAGGAAAACGTCTCTTGGGCCTGGAAGCCACACTGGCTATGGTAGACAGGGACCTCCACTGGTAATCAAGAGACCAGTTTCTCATTCCATGGCTGCTGCTGATTTTCAAAGGGACCAGTGGAGAAACTCTTCCTCTTCTCATGCCTCAGTTTCCTTAATTGAAAAGTAAGGGCCCTAGATCAAGAGATCTCTAAGGTCCTTTGAAATGCTTACACTGTGTGATTCTTATCAGTGAGTAGCCCAGAGGAGCATTCTGCTTTATCTGCACACCTTGTTCTGATGTTGAAGTGAGACAGCACACAGAGTGAGCTTGACACTGAACTCACAGAACAAGGTACTCTGTAACTGCCATGCCACATAAATATTTGTTCATAGAAAAACAGAATGGTGTGGTGGCTCACATCCCAACACTTGGGAGGCCGAGGCAAGTGAATCACCTGAGGTCAGGAGTTCGAGACCAGCTTGGCTAACATGGCAAAACCCCATCTCTACTAAAAATACAAAAAAAAAATTAGCCGGGCATGGTGGCAGGTGCCTGTTATCTCAGCTACTTGGGAGGCTGAGGCAGGAGAATTGCTTGAACCCGGGAGGCAGAGGTTGCAGTGAGCTGAGATCGTGCCATTGCACTCCAACCTGGGCAATGAAAGATGAAAGAGAAAGAAAGAGAGAAAGAGAGAGAGAGAAAGAGAGGAGGAGGAAAGGAGGGAGGGGAAGGGGAAAAAGGGAAGGAGAGAAGGGAAAAAATATTTGAGTATACCCTTTGGTGCCAAGCCTGTACTGGGTGCTTTGCTTCAATTGTAGCATGAATTCTACCCTGCCTTAGTTTGTATATTTCCCAAAAAAGACTCTGAGACAAGCATTGGGGTGCAAATCGTTTATTGGGGGAATGGTAGCAGGAGGCACAGGGAGGGAGTGGGGAAGTGAGACAGAGAAAGGAGGAAAACCAAAGAAAAGGTACATTAATGACTAGGTGATTTCTGTGGGCATCTGGTCCACAATCCCCACAGGGCTGTCTGAGAACCTGAGGAACACATCTCAAAACTGTACCATTGTATGTTTAGGGTGTGGGGCTGCATATTTATTCACCAGCTTTCACCCTTGCATTGGTGGAGAGTCTCTTCTGGGCATTAATTCTCTGACACTTTGGAGCACCCCTGGCGTGGGTATATCATGCCACCCCAGCCAGAGAACACTGTTAGGCAGAGAACCACAGAAGGCCTTTGAACACAAGCAAATGCCTGCCAGTGACCTCTGAGGTGGGCTGGAATCAATGATGTGCTGGAGTCAGCTTACTCAGGCTCCCAAGGGCTGTCAGCTTTCAACACTTTTTGCTAGCTGGCTGTTAAACACAGTCATCATTAAAAATTACATTTACAAGCTTATAATTAAATAAATTAGATGAAGGACAAAGGTAACAAATGCTCAAATCTCATCTAATTATTTTACTATCCTTTGTCTTTATTACCTCTATGGTCTTGAGGTTGTTTTCATCTATCATATCTATATAGTGAAAATACAATATGATGCCTGTGTATATCAGCCATTTGGGAAATATTTACACCATGGAAATGGGTATGTGCCATCAGGGGTTTCTTTTCCCTTCAAAAAAATGATGATTAAACATTTTCCGGCACCTTGGGTGTGTTGCTACTGATACGATGCTGACAATGTCTGTTGCCTACTCCAGAACTGATGCCCCAGTAATGCCGCTGCTTCTGCCGCAGTCAGAAAACTGTGGGTGTGGGAAGCTGCCTGTGGAGTCAGGGAGTCATCCCTCCTGATGGAGCCTCTGCAGCCACCTTGGTCCTGGTCCACACCAGCAAAGTTGATGCTGCCCTGCAGCCTGCCTCTCCCCTGCCTTAATTCCAACTCTATGCATGTGATGAGCAGAAAAGAGAAAGTCACATCTGGACCTGCAGCAAGGGAGTCTGAGAGAGATAGATCTGGGCGTGGTCATCTTAGCCCTTCGGCGTCCCTAAAGCCCAGCACCAGGCCAGGTATGCAGTGGGCACTCAGTAGGAGCATGTTAAGTGAATCCATGATTCAAGAAAAGAAAATTTTGTTTACTGGCTTGTCACTTTTGGCAAGAAGTAAATTTTCAGTGGGGCTTTGACTCACAAAGAAATATTGGCCGGAGTGCTTTTCCCATACCCTTTCCTGTCCCTTCCTCCTCACTCCTCCTTTCTCCCCTTCTCCCCTCCTCTTCCCTCCCTTCCCCTGTCCCTTTTTGTCCCTTTCGTCCTCACTCCCTCCTTTCCCTCTTCCTCTGTCTCAGCTTGCATCACCAGGAAACCACCTTCTGAGAACACGCAGGGGGATCCTTGAAACCGCTTGAGTTGTGTGCTTTGCCTCTTTTAATTAAACCCCTCCTTTTAGGCCATCTCTCAAGGCTACAAGATTATCAGGTCCTGATGAGCACGTCATCAAAGTGCCAATCGGGCGTTAGTGGGAAACGTGCTCCAGGAAATGGCCTTCCCCTTTAGGAGAAGCCAAGCTTCTGTCCTTGGGAGCCACCGCATTCTCCTCGCTGGGAGGACATGTGTATTTCCCCTCAGTGCTCTCTAGGGCGCTGCAAGCTGGAAAAGTTCATGTGCCCTTTTCAAAATTTGAAATACATGCCTAATTTGCAACATCACTGTGTTCCATTTTCCCTGGTAGCACCTTAACAGGGGCTTTTAATAACTGCATTCTGTGTAAAGAGACACTGGCGCTGTACTGTTGACTTTAGGCTGTGTGCTGGGGCCCTGGCTGTGAGCCCTTGGAGGAATGAATCCCTTTACCTCTCTATCCCAGGTTATTCATGTTTAAAATGAAGTTCCTTAAGTGCCCTCACTTCTTCCCAGAATTCATTTAATGAGTTCTAAGTGTCAAGCCTGCTAGGTCTGGGGAGACGGATGAAGCCTCCACATGAGCCTGCCTGTGTTGGTTGTGGCAGAGCCTAGAGATCCCTGGTTCAGCGAGGCTCCTGCACTAGGGAAGGGACCTCTGAGCTCCTCTTCTCATGCCAAGCCTGTCTCCACCCATCCCATGCTGACTGCAAGAATGGGATTTGCTCAGTGGTCAGGGTAGTGGTGCCCAAGAGTAGGAACCTGGTTTCACTCTGTCTCTCCTCTGGGCATCAAAGAGGCACTACCTGCCAGGACCTTGTCTTCCTTTCTAAAATCAGGAAGTAAAGAAGGGCAGGCTGGGATTCCCCCACAGACATAGCCCCATCTTTCTCTCTCTCCTAAAAGAGCTTGCAGACATTCCTGAGTTCTTGTGCTGAGATTAGGCTCAGAGTCAAACCCAAACCCATTTGTTTTAAAACCAGTTGTGCAAAAATACATTAAAAAGCACAAACATGCACAAACCAGAAGTCAGGGTAGAGGTTATTGAGTGCAGCTTCAGTATTACTAACATGAAGTAGAGTTCCCAGTCTCCCAATTTCCCAACTAAACGGAGCTCTTTCTTTTTTGAGATGAAGTCTCATTTTGTTGCGCAGGCTGGAGTTCAGTGGTGCTATCTCAGCTCACTGCAATCTCTGCCTCCTGGGTTCAAGCAATTCCCCTGCCTCAGCCTCCCAAGTGGGTGGGACTTTCAGACACACCCCACCATGCCTGGCTAATTTTTTGTATTTTAGTAGAGATGGGATTTCACAATGTTGGCCAGGATGGTCTGGATCTCCTGGCCTTATGATCTGTCTACCTTGGCCTCCCAAAATGCATGAGCCACCGTGCCTGGCCTGAATGGAGCTCTTTCAAAGCCCAGGAATGCAGATAGGATGCACAGGGCAGGATGGGCCCCTTCCAGGGTCTCTCTGTCCAATGCTATCACAGAGGAACCTGAATGTTATATCTGGCAGTGTGGACTGGCTTCACACAGAGATGAGGTGGCAGAAGAGGTGGGACTTCCTGGCCATAGTAATGTACAGAATGCCTCTAAGCCACACAGGTACAGAGTTAGAATAGGAACACTACTTCTAGCCCTTGGAACTGATAGAAAAATACTCCTGACAAAAAATATGGGGAATACTGCTGGTGGGACTCAGTATAGGGTCACTTTGATGGAAAGTAACAGAGAACAAATAAAATTTATTGAATGCCTATTATGTGCTTGGAATCATTTTACATGCTGCGCCCACAGCAGTTGTCAAAATCTTTGGAAATCTCTGCCCTTATGGAGCTCAGAGTCTAGGGGATTTAAAAAAATCACAGACTGGGCAGACACTGAAGCTGGCTTTGGGGACATTCGGAACTAAAGACTTGAATTCTAGCAAGATTTCTGTGATTCCATTTCTTTCTGTGTCTTGGAGTCATTTTCTCCAAGCAACTTCTTCCTTTCTCTACTTCTGTCAAAAAGTGGACAAAATTGCCACCATCCACATTCCTGTCCCCAGACTGTTGAAGAAGATGATAAAAGGGAGGCTTTAGTTGGTAAGCATGCAAATGACAGGCTCACATCCTGTATGGAATCAAGTGGGCAAGAAAGCTTCCGCTCAGGTGGGTGCAGCCCCAAGGAGGCTGAAAGGTGACGACTCTTAGGAACGTGGACATGCAGACTTCCAGTGAATGCTTCCTTGGGCTGTCATTTGAACCTGAAGAAGAAAGCATAGTTTAAGAAGGATGAACACATTTGGCCAACCTGAACTGAAACCAAGAAGGAAACGATTGCCTTGTGCACCATCAGTCAAATGACTTTCTCCTCTGGGCGTGGCTGCCTGTCCTTGGAGGTACTATGGGCACGTAGCGAGAACTTCCACCTGCGGCATTCACAGTGCATCTCTGTGGGGCCTTGGCAAGATGCTATGCAACACGACTCCTTTCCAGTATCCATATTCTCTCTTCATAATGTGTTGGGTCTTTGGGAACCACCATTATAATCATAATCATCATGTGTTGGATCTTTGGGGACTACTGTCATCATCATCATCATCATCATCACCAGTTTGCCTGGTCTTATCTTCATGATCCTGTTTCATTTCTTACTACTTCAAACCTTCTTCCCTTCCCTATGCCTGGAACATCCTCTGTTCACTTCTAAGCTCCGATCTTTGTTTCAGCTCTGCTCCCTGCACTCCCTGTCTGTACTCCACTCCCTGCCATGTACTCCCTTTAACTTGCTAAAATACTACACACTCCCAAGGCCATCTCAAGCCCCTCTTTCAGGAAGCTCTCACCTAGCTGCTCATGCCCTCTCTTACCTGAGTATTTGGCACAATATTAGAACTTAAACATTCATCATTTTAGTCTATATTCCAGCAACTCTGTAAGGTTGGAATTATTTCCTCCATTTTATCGATGAGAAAACTGAGGTTCAGAGAAGCCAGGCATTGCCCCGGGGGGATGGGGCTGGAGCCCCCACAGCTGTGTCTATGCAACTCTGCCGTGGTGCGCTTGCTTTCCCGGGAGCTCATCAGATGTTCAGAGCAGTAGTTCTCAGGGTGCATGCTCATTACCAGGGACTGTTTGGCAGATGTTCTGGGGTGGGGACCAAACATCTGTGTCTGGTTTGCCAGGGGTCCTTGGTGACTATAGTTTTATGGCTGGTCCTGTAGCAGTTTGAGAACCATTGCCTTAAGAGCTTCACATAGCGGCATAACTGAAGACGTGGCCCCCTGAGGCTCCTAAGAAGCCGACCCCCTCCCCAGACCTTCTGAATGGGAATGGAAGTCTCCAGGGGTGGGTGGGCCTGGGAATCTCTAGCTACCTAAGTGCCTCAGGGGGTTTTTGTCAACTGGGAAGTTTGGGAAAGCTGACTGAGAGCCAGCCCATCCAATTAGCACTTAATTGTATCCTGCTTTATCTTCTTCCCCAATTAGTTCTTCTGCATCAATTAAGCTGCTTGGAGGCCCAGACAACAGCACTTAATTCAGAATTGCCCTGAGAGCAGTCATGGTGCTGGGTGGGTGAATGGCTTTAGGGAAATCTGACTGCATCTGCATTCAGAGGGGAGGCATGTCTGGGGTGGAAATTCTGGAAGCTCCTTGCAAAGCTAATACCTGGACTTTTGCACCTCCCCAGCTTGATGTCTGCTCTTATCCCTCATCTCTGCAAGGCCAGGTCCTTCCTGTTGCTTAAAGACCAGATCAAGGCTCTCTTATTCCAAGAACTGACTCCATTACCTCCAGCTAGATATGAGCCCTTGGGTCTGTGGATCCTTCTGATATGAATTTGCCTGGATTTCTGTCTTCCATGGACAGAGGGTTTTAGGAAATCTCCTGGCCTGACACAAGACTAGGCACATAGTAGTGCTCTTTCCTTCCTACATCCTCTTCTAGGGAGGGCATCTTATCCACCTTGAACATTCCTACTATGGAAAACAGTGGCTTGCACATAGCACAAGGTCAGTTAATATTTTGGATTCCTACATAAGTCTGAGATGTTAATAGGAATTACCATATTGTTGCAATGAATGTGAGCAAATATGTGATGTGCAAGTATATTATCCCACTCCTGCCAAGGGACTTTCTTACTCTTTTTCAATTACCCCAGCAGCTACTCCAGTGCCTTATGCATGATTGCCTTCTCTAAGTATTTTTTTTCTAAATTAATAAAATTATTAACTTCTCAGGGTGAGAACTGTAAAGGAGAAAATGTATGCTTCTCTGTTTAAATAAAAATTAGTATCTTTATCTTAAAGCTACTCCAGACTTGCCCAGACTCCTTCACTACTCAGAGTCTCTCAGCACCGGCTTCCTTATCATTAAAAATGGAAATGATAATAACAATTTTGTACATCTCTAGAAATCTCTGAAAAAGATTTGTCACATTGAACACAGAAAGCATACACAGGATAAATTGTAGCTGCATGGTGTAGTACAGACAACTTGAGTCATAGATGGAAGGCAGAGCCTATATTTTATTCCTATCCAACAAAAATTAAAACAAAAGACATAAAAACCCACTGTTGGTGACATTTGTGATGGAACAGGCACACTTATTTTGGAGGCCTATTTAGCAATGCTCACTAGGAGTCATAAATATTTTCATATACTTTTACCACCGCATATCAGTTTAAATAATTGCTATAGGAGAATGATTTTTAGAGAGAAACAAGTTAAATATAGGCATCAGTGTAATTTACAAAAGTGAAAACAAAAAGTAGCCTAAATGCACATGAATAGGAGCAAGGTTACGTAAATTATAGTGCAATAATGTAATGGAATATCTCACAGCAATCAAGAAAGCTAAAGATAAATTCCAGGTAGAAACATTTAGTAATTGAAAATAATAAGTATAACGGTAAAACACAATTTTATGTATACTTTGATTAAAATGATTCAAAATGATATATTTACTCATAGGCATGAAGAAAAGAACCAAGACATGAACATGTATGCTTTGTTATATTAGTGAAATTAAATTTATTTTATACTTATTATATATGTGTGTATGTATGTATGTACATATGTATGTATATAATACATGTATACATTTATGTACATATATATGTATAAACACAGATGTTATACATCTGTGTATGTATAGAAATGTATATACTTACACGTATATGTTATGTGTGCATGTACATATGTATGTGTATATATATCTTTGTGTACATATATGTATATATACATACATATTTTATATATTTTATTTTAAATATTTTATTTAAATCTTTTATTTATACACATATACACACACATATATCTATGTATGTATAAAAGTAGATATATATGTATATGTCTCTTTTTAAAAATCTTCCTAATAGTTCTGCAAGGCAGCTTTTATTACCTTGAGGAAACAGGTGCAAATATTTTACTATATCACATATCTGACAAAAGTTATCATAAGCCTTCAAATGAACCTTGGCCCTCTGGTCCCCAAATCTTTGCTTTGTAAAATTATTCATAAATTATTTTCCTATGTGTTTACATTTGATGTTGATTTCTCTTGAGAGCTCATTTCCAATTAGACCTTATTTTATATTTCAATGAAGATACATAAATAAATACATCAAAATATTTATTATGTATATTACATACATTTTATAATTAAAATGTGCTAGATCATTACACTGTTGGCTCCAATCAACCACCTTCCAGTATTCACAGTTTTGTGTAGACCCATTTCACATATGCAGTAGACTTGGCTATGTGATGTGACGTGATGTGATGTGATATGATGTGATATGATGTGTTTTGACCCATGAGTCATTGGCAAGCTTGAAATAAGAACTTCATAAGTATTTGTGTGTTAAGGCTTGTCCAATTAGAACCTAGTCACCATGCTATCAGGACACCCAAGCTAGCTGCATGGAGATGATGCAGGAGTTTTCTTGGTTGCTTTTCCAGCTGGGGACCTCTGGCTGGTGATGCCCCCACCTGAGCCTCACTTGAGGATGCTGTTGCAGAAGGTGGCCTGACCACTCAGCTGACCTGGGCCACACCTGGCTTGTGAACCAGCTCAGCCTACAGCTTGGCTGAGCATGCCATAACTCACCTATGTTATAGGTGGTACCTGCATTCAGCAGTTCCTAAGTTCTTGTCCCTCATCCAAGACGAATGAGGATATGCTGACAAGTGAAGGGTGAGGAAGGCAGAGAAGAAGAATTTCATTGGGTGACAGAACAGCTCTCAGCAGAGAGGGGGTGTGGGGGTAGTTCCCACCTGAAGTTGGGTGGTTTCTCTTCCAGTGTAGCTGAATCTGGGACTTTTATGGGCTCCGAATAGGGGGGTGTGTGCTGATGGGTTTGTGAGTATGCAAAAAAAATTAAAGACACCACTCAAATGTGGGCATGACAGTGTGAAAAACCAATTAGGGAAGGGCAGGTATATGTAAAATAGTTGAAGGGTGGGGATCAATCAGAGGAAAGTGCAGCCAATGGGAAGACAGATTCTCAGTCTGGTTTGTGGATTTGACTTGTAGCATGGCTTTCAGGCTTTAAAATGTCTTTGGCTTGGAGATGCGGTTTCACCAGGGACCTGCCCCTATCTACCTAAGCATTTGTCTGCCTTCTGCCACTGTTAGAGAGGCCACAAAGAAAAGAATTGAGGCTTTTCAGAAAGAGCCCTGATGATGTTCCAGCTCACAGTATGAAGAGAACATTTAGGATTATCCATCACCTGTGACGTCTTCAGAAAATCACAGCTCTGTAAGTAATCTTTGTTGACTCGATGCAAATAAAAGAATCATCTAATAAGCCCAGTTGACCTGTAGAATCATTATAAATAATAAATCTTTGTAGTTTCAAGCACTAAGTTTTGCGATGGTTTGTTAACCAGCAAGAGATGACCAATAGGCCAGAACTGAAAACTTTAAAACATAAGGACAATTTTAAAGTACCAGGAAAATTTTAAATTACCATCCCATTATATAGTAGATGCTTAATAAAAATGTCTATGAAGGGGGTCAATTCTGTCACTTGGCATTCAGATTCCCTTTTTGTTCACTACAGCCTTCCATGTTAACAAGACAACCAACATCTCTGTTGAACTGGATTCAACTGCAAACGAGGCCAGCCAATCCTGGCTCAGGGAGGCCTTCCAGGAGGGCAAACTGTACAGTTCTATAGCAAAGGAGGCATTGTCCTTTCTGAAATGCCAGATCCTTTATAAGCTGGAGAGTTACAGTCACTGTTTGGTAATTGCCCTGCCTCCTGCTAGTGCTTCCATTCTTGGCTCTTATAATAAAGTTCAGTCTCATGCTCATTTTTTACCTTCCTAAATGGAGACTGCCACAGAGCAGCCATTTGTATTAAGATCTTAGGCAACCATGACTGTTCCCAGCCACAGCATCCCCAGTGCCACTGCCTTAGTTCAGACCCGTCTCATTTCTCCCCTGGATAATTACAACAGCCCCTAACAAGTCTCCTGGCATCTTGGCATACGCTCCTCTATTCCATTCTCTGTAGCAGGCAGTAGGCCATTTCAAAAGTAATCATTTCACTATGCTTTTAAAAATCCTCCAATAGGCTCCCCATTGCCTCCGAGCAAAATTTCTCAGATTGGATTAATGAGTGAGTGTTCCATAGGGTGTGGGCTAGGATTGAGAACCATAGTTTAATACCTTTGAGAGGCCCTGGGTTAAACATAGTTAACCAGGTATTTTTATGTATTTGTCACAGGACTTCTCAGAGCCTTTAATATGCTGATGCCAATTGTGAATCTCATCACAAGAGTGATATAAAATCGACATTTACTAAACTTGCTTTCTTGGCAGACTGTCTTTTGTTCCATTGAGTTGAGGTTTAGAATTTTTGAAGTATTTCCAAGTCCTCTAGTCTGGTACACAAGTTTCTTTATAATCTGATCCTTGATTATCTCTTCGGCACAAGTCTCTACATTTCTTCCAGGTCCTTGCTTCCTGACAGTTTCGTTCCTATATACCTACTTTCCTTTATCTAAAGTCAACCATCCTATTCTTTTATAGCCTGGTTAATTCTTATTCATCATTCAAATCTCAGATTAGTCTTCTCTGCTCTGGGAAATCTTATCCTATCCCCACCAGACCTCATCCCATCCCACCCTCCCTTGGGGTGAGTTACACATTCATCCTATGACATTCCATATTTTTTCCCATTATATTGACTTTCACACAGCCTTATAGTTCTTTGCTCGTCTCTCCTTGTAGATTGCGTGTTACTTTGGGCAGGGCTGGCTGCATGGCACTTTGCGTGCATTCAGTAAGTGTTTCTTGAGTAACTTACTGAGAAATAGAATGCATTTTGTGAAAAAAGCTGTTGACTAAGAATTTTCCTGAGAGTAGATACATTTTCAGGCGCCAATCTATCTGTAGTGTAAACTCGTCTCTTTTACTGACCATACCAGTACAGGTGTTCTCTGTGATACTATCTCCTGGGACCACTTAAATTCACATGAACAAAAGTGGTCTGACCTGCCTCATTTTCTGAGGATTTGAACTTTGTAGTTGTTAGAGGTTTATTCAAGCTACAGAAACATGAACTGCAGAGCTCTGGTGGCCATTTTGTGTGAGAGAAAATGGGAGCAATGGAAGCAGTTCTGCAGAAAGAGAGGGAGAGAAGTGAAAGGCATTGAGTTACAGATGTCCCTCTATGTCCCAATAAACCCATAGTAAAGTTGCATAGAATTAAAAGTATTCTATGTCAAAAATACAGTTAATACACCTCACCTACTGAACGTCACAGCTGAGCTTAGCCTACCTTCAATGTGCTCAGAACACTTAGATTAGCTTACGTTTGGGTAAAATCATCTAACACAAAGCCTAAATAAAATGTTGAATAGCTCATATAATATATTGAATACTGTACTAATAGTGAAAAACTGTATGAGTACTTGAAATATGGTTTCTACCAAATGTATTGCTTTTGCAACCATCTTAAGTCAAACCATCCTAAGCTGGGAATTGTCTGTATTTAGAAAAAAGCAAAGATGGAGAGGTATTCTTAACTTCCCGTGTTCCTAACTTCTCATGGATTTCTCATTTCAGCGCTAGCCGAGGTCTGGCTATCAGCCTGTCATAGAGTTAGGAGTATGTCATCCCGGTGACTTTTCTTTCTCCTCCTCCAGCCTATTGGAAGGAGGCTCTGTTATGTGTTACCAATAGGGTCTTTACTAAGCAATGTCTAGTTTTTTTCTTGAAAAACTTGAAATGCGGATGGCCCTCTCAACATGCTTCTCTTTGTCACAGCCACATTGTGAATATTAATGGTAGTATTTAAGCAGGTTGATTGTGCACTGAGAATATGAAATATGCATGTCACTTAAAAACGAATGATTGTCCATACAGTGCTTGGGCTGAGTTATTCTCCCTCAGGTTGTCACACCTCATGCAGAGGGAAGCTAAGGCAATGCATCTGTGCCAGACTTTATAGATCCCAAGGTCAGGATGAAAATGTGCAGATTCAGGAAGATGCTTTCTCACTAATGATTTGTTACCATTAACTTGATGCACGGGGGGATTTATATAGAGGAAAATGTGAATAAAAGGTTCTTCGAGCTACATTTCTGCTTTGCTGGGTTGTCATTCCATTAAGCAAATTTGAGGCATTGTAATTGCTGTAAGATTCTACATATTTGCAAATGAACTTTTGAGTTTATTTGGGAAATGTATGGGTTTTTAACTTGGCTTGTTGGACTAATTTTATTTTGCTGTTTTCGGGAGATGTCCTGGTGAGGGGTTTCTAAGAGCTAACAGGTGTGTGGAAGCAATTTACTATTGACAAGGTCACTGACAGATGGGCCTGGCTTTAAATCTTGGCTCTGTCCTTTAGTAATGATGTGGTTATGGTCCAATCACTTTTCTGAGTCTCAATTTCCCCGTCTGTTAAATGGGCATAATGATAATGTTGAGTTCATAGGGTTGTTTAGGGATCAAATTTAATCATGTGTATTTAGAAAGCTGGCATTCGGTAATTTGTAGTAATTATTTCATTTTAAACTGTCCTTTGTTGCTATTAAAGAAAAAAATTTGTCATTCACATGCATATTTACAAATTTAAATGTGTGGCTACAGATATGGGGTTGGGGCTAGACATAGTTGAGAGGGAGGGTGGGTGATGCAGTTGCCCACTACCATATCTGCTGCAGGAACATCCTGGATGGACAGTAATATAGGCATACACATGGCACTCAAAGCAAAGCCCTCATCTTCATGATTGCAAAGTGCCTGTGTGGAATATGTAAGACCCGGGCAATGACTTTGACACATGGAAGTGCTTTTTAAAACCTTAAGTGCTATAAAAGTGAGTTGTGATTAATATCCCTGTTCTCATGGGCAAGACACTTGGGTAGGATTTGGTCCCCTGGAGATCAGAGACTGAGTCTCTGCTTCATGTCAGGCACACCGGAGGCCTTGGTGAGAATCTGAGGCATTGTAGACCCCTGGGGAGATGGAAGCACTAAACAGGACCCAGTTTTCAGTGCATTTAGTTGGAAAGGAAAAATTCAGTGATGTGGGTAAGAGATGAATCATTGGCAGGGCTGAATAAGTGATCCATGCGGGACAGCAGTGACTGAAGACCAAGTGAATGAGGAAGATGTCTTAGAGAAAGAAACTGTAGTGCTTAGAGGCCAAGGACTTGTGAGCTTTGGGTAGGTGGCAGTGGCAGGAGGGTGCTCCTCCGGGGAGGCACACGACAAGCAAAGGTTCGGAGGTGGGACCTGGTGGCCAAGATTTAACAATGCTCCCCGGAAGGAGGGAGGACAGTCATTATTCCACTCTGTCCTTTGCATCCTCAACTGTGGGGCTGGGCTCCTGAGTTCTGAGAAGTCACTACATAAATGGGCTCAGAAAGATATGAAATCTAAAGATAGATCAGGTATTTCCAATAAAAATTTACTACCTGAATTGAGATATTCTGTAATTGTAAAAGCACTCTGGGTTATGAAAACTTAGAGTGAAAAAAAGAGAAAAAATCTCAATTATATTTTCGATATTCATTTTGTCTTGAAATCATAATATTTTTGATACATTGGGTTAACTAGGATATGTTAACATTAATTGCAATTAATTGCGCTCATTCTTTTTTTACTTAAAAAAAAACTTAACTACTAGAATATTTTTTTCTTTTTTTTTTTCTTTTTTTTCTTTTTGAGACAGTCTCACACTTTCAACCAGGCTGGAATGCAGTGGCATGATCTCAGCTCACTGTAAGCTCCACCTCCTGGGTTCAAGCAATTCTACTGTCTTAGTCTCCCGAGTAGCTATGATTTTAGGCACACACTACCATGCCTGACTAAGTTTTAGTAGAGACAAGGTTTCACCATGTTGGTCAGGCTGGTGTTGAACTCCTGAGCTCAGGTGATCCACTTTGGACTCCCAAAGTGCTGGGAGCACAGATGTGAACCAGCTACTAGAACATTTAAAATTACAAAGATGGCTTACATTCTGTTTCTACTAGAGAGTGCTGCTCAAGGTCCTGCTGTGGCCAGCCTGGCCACAGTCCAGCCCGGTTCCCTATGTGAAATTCTGCAAATGCGTCTGGAGGTCAAGACTTCCAGAAACTTCTATAACTCATTACTATTGGACATAGATGTTGGACTCCTGTTAGGTGCACAGCCTAGGTGTATGATGGGAAGAGCTCAATCCCTCTCCTGGGAAGGGAGAAAATGGTTCCATGTTCAGGTATGCCCACTTTTCTCTCCAGCCAGAGCCCTAATTTGGTATCACCATGTCACTCTGGTGAAGTAGAACATCCTGTCCTAATTTTGTAAGTTACATGTATGGAAAGGCAGGTCTCTGGCCTCAAGTCACACAAGGTAGTCAGGATTCAAACCTAGATCATGGGCAAGTACTCATTTCTTATGCAATGTTGAACCCTTGGTAAATGCTGAAAGAGACCTAGTTCATCAGTATAACACTCCCTCCCTGTTTCTTGAATGAGACCCAAAGAGAGACAGAGGCTTGCTGAAGGTCCTGTGGTCAACTGTCTTTATTACCAGTAGTTTCCTTGTAAATGGAATTTCATGGAGGGAAAGATAGTCTGAGTCCTCTGGGGCCAGGAGAGAATGGGCTACTCTTCTCTCTGCCCATTAGTGAAGCCATAAAAACCAAGATTGATTGAGCACTGACCTTGAACCAGGAAAAGGGCCACTGGTGGGATCATGGTCAAGTTGGGAATGAGCTTCTCATTCTCAAATCCATCACCTGCCCCCATTGCTCTCCCTCTCAGGCAGCAGTGAGTTCTCTGAGGCAAGAGCTGCACATCTGGCTTTCCTCCTGCGAGGGAGCCCGGCAGCTGCAGGAGTGAAGGCTGACAGGGACTGTGTTGGCTTTGGGTGTCACACAAGGGCACTGGCCACTGCTGATCCTGCCCAGCATGCAGGGCTGGGAGCTGGGTGGGAGGAGATGAGGTCCACCCTAGTGACAGGGTCCCTATGCTGTTTATAACCACACCTCCTGCCACCTGGCCCTGCTCCACACCTGGCATCCTTACAAAAGAGTAAACCGTGCTAAACAAACTCTTCATGTTGATGCTCGGAGCCAGGGTGTTTACGCAGAAATGTGAAATGGAATAGAGGCTCAGCATGCTGTAGGGCCTGAGAACACAGAGAGCCCCAGGGAGGGACTTGCATCCTCCACACCTGCAAAGTTCGCCTAGGGGGATAGTCCTGGGAGTTATAGGAAGTTGTATCTGGGGCTTGTTGTGGAGTTCTGGATACCCCAGTTCCATAGCCACATTCCAGGGAATGGAAGATCTTCAGGGTGAGTACAGCTAGGGAGCAGGATGGGCTGCCCCTGCTTCCCAAGAACACAGTGGTCACAGCTCTCTGTTGACTGACAGCATTTCACATCTTTCTTTTCTTTTCTCTCTCTCTTCCTCCCTCTCTCCCTCCCTCCCTCCCTCCCTCCTCTCTCCTCTCTCTCTCTCTCTCTCTCCCCACCTACCTTCCTTCCTCTCTTTCTTTCTTTCTTTCTTTCTTTCTTTCTTTCTTTCTTTCTTTCT
>NW_022436955.1:9256500-9416694 GCF_009761245.1 Sapajus apella | reverse complement strand
TCTTTCTTTTCTTTCTTTTCTTTCTTTCTTTTCTTTCTTTCTTTTCTGAGAGAGAGAGAGAGGGTCTGTGCAGTGGTGTGATTGTAGCTCACTGCAGCCTCAAACTCCTAGGCTCAAGCAATCCTCCTGCTTCAGCCTCCTGAATGGCCAGGAGCACAGACATGTACAATCATGTCCAGCTAATTTTGTTTTTGTTTCTTTGTAGAGATGAGGTCTCACTTTGTTGCCCACCTGGTCTTGAACTCCTGGGCTCAAGCAATCCTGCCTCCTCCACCTCCTAAAGTGCTTGGTTTACAGATGTGAGCCACCATGCCTGGCAAAGTTACATTCTTTTTCTGAAAAGAGATGCCCTGAAATGTTATCAACAGTTAATGTCTTTGGGTGCTGAGTCTGTAGATGATTTTTCTATTTCTAATTTCCTTTTCTTTACACTGAACATTTTCTTCAAGAAGGCTACGTTACTTTATAACAATAAAATTTGAACAAAAAGTTTTTTTCTTCCCAGATGCAATATACGACTTCCCTGGAGGAGATGGCCATTTCTGATTCTGCCTCAGGCCCATGCCTCAAACACTTCATCCTCCTTTTTTGCTCTATCCTTATTTCTTCTTTCTCAGTAGAAAAAAGGAATGCTATTATCATGAACCCAGGGTCTTTACATAATTTACTTCATTTAGTTATCAAAAATAAAGCAAGATATAAGATGGCAATAAAAGGGAGGACCATAGCCTTTGATTCGTGGTCTTTGGACCAGCAGTACCAAGGCCCTTGCCCAATTTCTGTTCTACAGCCCTATCTTCTTCTTCCCATGCCACGTCCCATCCCCACCACTCCTCCACTTCCACCATTACCCCAGAGCCTCCATCAGACATTTCCATAACTGCTATCTGTCCTCACAGCTCACAGACTATGCTAGTCAGGGCTCTCATTCATGTGGCTCCTGAGCTGAGGAGTCCAATCTCTGAAGTCAGCCTTTTCTCCCCTCTCTTTGTCCAGTGACATTAGAAGCAACCAGCCAATCTCAAGATGTTCATTAGTTTTTCAAAAATGTTATAGTGTCCTATATGTAGTCACCCAGCTCCTTGACTTTCAAATGGTTCTGGTGATATTTTGTGTATCTCTAGTGCCGTGTCATGCCATGGACTATCAGTCCTTTCTTTACTAGTGGAAATACAGCCATTAGCGTCTTTAAATCTAATCATATTGAAGAACCAATTCCAGAAAACCAAGAACCAATTCAGAAAACTCACATGCTTAACTTCTGTTCCTTTAGAACCACTCTTGGTACCAATATCTGTATTAGCCAGTGGCTTAGCTCAAGTCTGAGTGTGAAGGCCTGAGAACAGGGAGAGCCAGGGGTGTAGGTTCTAGTCTGAGGGCAGAAGAAGACAAGTACCCAGTTCAAGCAGTCAGGCAGGCGAAGTTCCCCATTACTCAGCCTTTTGGTTGTATTCAGGTCTTCAATGGATTGAATGGGGCCCACCCACATTAAGAAAGGCAACCTGCTTTACTCAGTGGACCCATGTACATGTTAATCTCATCTAGAAACACTCCCACAACACACAGCTCAGAAGAATATTTGGCCAAATGCCTGTCACTCCATGGCCCAGACAAAATAAAGCAGCCATCTGTATTAGTCTGTTCTTATGCCACTGATTAAGATATACCTGAGACTGGTTAATTTATAAAGAAAAAAGTTTTAATAGGCTTACAGTTCCACAGGGCTGGTGAGACCTCCCATTCATGGCAGGAGACAAAGGAAATGCAAAGGCACATCTTACATGGTGATAGTTAAGGGAGTTTTTCAGGGGAACTCCCATTTATAAAACCATCAGATCTTGTGAGACTTATTCCCTACTACAAGAACAGTATGGGGGAAACTGCCCCATGATTCAATTATCTCCACCTGCCCTGCCCTTGACATATGGGGATTATTACAGTTCAAGGTGAGATTTGGGTGGGGACACAGCCAATATATCACTACTCCCATACCTAAGACTGGGTAATTTATAAAGTGACAAAGTGATAAAGATGGTGATAAACATATCACCCTCACACTTACCTGACATAACAGAGAAGCGTGCTGAGCCTTCCAGAGTTCTTAATTGTAAACAGTAGACACCATTACCTGATTATTTAATCAGGGAAGATTGTTTTTGAAAAGATATTGGGCGTGTTGAGGGCTTGGGAAGTAAAAGCAAAACTTACATAATCAAAGTTAAAAGACATTCCATAGTATCTTAAATGCAACAGACAAAGGCTTATATCCAGTATATATTTAAAATTTCTACAGATCAATAAGAAAAAAAGCTACAGAGTGAGCGTCTGTCTCAAAAAATGAACCCCCACATTGAGGTGGATTAACACAACACGAGTTTTATTTCTTGTCTTGTGAAGTCTACTGTGAAATCTGCTTTTCACGACAATGAGTCTTTCTCAGAAAGTAAGAGATAGAGATTGCTTCCATGGGGCAGCAAGGAATGATTAAGCTGGAGGTTCTTACGCTGGCAGTTAGATGCTTCACTTCTACCTACAACCTATTAGCCAAAACTAGTCCCAGAATCTTTGGTTAACCATGCAATGGACTTGGAGCAGTGTAGTCCTCACCTGTATCCCGGAGGAGAGGAGAACTGGGTATGGGAGAGCACGAGGAATCTGCACCATGGTAGGCAGAGACATATGCAGGCAGTTCATGAAAAAAAATTCTAGGATGGTTGATATGGTTTGGCTCTGTGTCCCCACACAAATCTCATGCTGAATTGTAATTCCCAATATTGTAGGTGAGACCCGGTGGAAGGTGATTGGGTCATGAGATGGTTTCTAATGGTTTCGCACCATCCTCCTAATGCTGTCTCGTGATAAGAGTTCTCATGAGATCTGGTTGTTTCAAAGTGGGTAGCACCTCCCTCTTCACTTTCTCTCTCTCTCCTGCTACCATGTGAAGACATGCTGGCTTTCCCTTTGCCTTCCACCACAATTGTAAGTTTCCTGAGGCCTTCCCAGCCATGCCTCCTGTACAGGCTGTGGAACTGTGAGTCAGTTAAAACCTCTTTTCTTTATAAATTACCCAGTCTTTGGTATGGAAGCAGTGCAGTAAGAGACTAATAAACACACAAAAAAATACTCAACAGACACTGTGCACACATCAAATTGACAAAATAAAAACAACTATTGATGTTAATATCAAACATTGGGAATGATGAGGACCTGCAATGGAAAATCTCTTGCACTGTTGAAGCATAAATTGGTACAATCACATCTGAGAGCAATTTGGCCAAATTTAGAGGTTATACCTCAACCTTGTAATTCCACTTCCATGTATATGCACCATTTGAACAAGAACGGACATCACAGCATTCTTTATAGCAGCAAAAATTGGTGACTACCTGAACAGTAGTCATCAAAAGGCAGAAGGATAAGTAACTTATGGTCTACACACATGGTTGGAGCCTGGTATATAAGTAATATCATGGATAAGTTGTAACAAATACCATTTCATAACAACAATAAAGCAAGTCAGCAGCTGTATACAGTATGATATGATTTATATGATAATTAAAATGTAGAAAATAGTGCTATAAATTGTTCTTATGTTTATATCCTATTATCTTTATTGCCTTCAAGTGTATAAATACTGCTATTTACTTTCAATCCTTGGGTTTTAAATTTCAATGATTATATTTTTTATTCCTAGAATTCTTATTTAGTTCACTTAAACACCTGGCTGGCCATTTTTTATGGTCTTCGGTTATTTTCCAAGGTATTTTCAACTTCCCCTTTTCTCTTCCATTAAATATTAGATAAGTATGCATGTATGAATATATGTATATATAATATATATTCTATATTTGATCATCTTAATATCTAAGGACTTTGGGGTAGAGAAGAGTTGTCTATTTCTGCTATTTCAGTTTCTGCTGACACTCTTTCATGGCATATTACTTCCTCACATTGCTGTTAGTTTTTATAGCTTTGTCTTGTTTGGCTGATCTTAATTCTAGGACTAAGGGAGCTCATTGGAATACATTTCTTTGGAAAGGTTTTGCATTTTCTTCTGCTAGGTACTCAAAGGCAGTGCCACACTAGAAACCCTAATTCCTCAGTCTCAAATTGTATATACCACTTAAGTAGAATACACTCAAACCCTACTCTTGCATTTAGAATAAGGGGGTAGTTTTGACTTCTGGGGGAAGATATATTTGAGGGACAGCATTTGTTTTGGGTGCCCCTCCCCCTGCGCCTGCAAGTCTAAATGGAAGAAAATACTTTATCACTTTCCTTTGCCAGAACAGGGATAAAGTTCTTGACTTTACTATGCAGAGGCCTCAGTTTCCTATCTGCTCAAGGTTCTGGCTCCCTGTCTTGACCTTTTTCTCCTCTCTCCCTCCTCTTCTCTCTTTGTCCTCCTTTTTCTGTTTCTTCTTGTTCCTTCTTTTTCTTTGTGGCAGGTGCCCTTCCCAAGGCAGCCTGGATTTTAGTTCCCCTCACCACTCTTGTTTGCTGCTTTCATTTTGCTCTTAATCCCGGTGGATTTCCCTTGTTCATGAGGCCACCTATTTATTGAAAACCTTCTTTGTTCTAAGTGTTTTGTAATAGATGGGGAGCAGTTTTAGAATATCTGCCTTCCAAATTATCTGGGGCAGAAGTTGCCTGTGTATTATGTGTGTGCATGTATGTATATACATACATACATAAAATATTAGATTTTATATACTAAAAACATGTCTGTGTACAATTAATATCATATTCAGGATAGAAGTCACTTCTAGAAAGCAGAAAAGAAAATGGAATTAAGGAGGAATACATAGTGCCTTCAAAATTATCTGTAATATTTTATTTCTTACTACAAATCTTAAGCAAATACAGAAAAACACTAAGATTTTTATCAACATAGACTGTGTTGTAAGTCAGGTATATATTTTATTGTCTCAGTACCTTATGGTATCTTGAAAATATTTTATAAGTGGGAGAAGGAAAGGAGGATGAGGATGGGAGAGAAGAGAGAAAGAGATGGGATGAAGGGACAGGAACAGGGGAGCCTGGGCAGCACCTGGACTCATGCCCAGAGTGATCCTCCAAAGTCAGCTGACAAGCTTGGGAGGACCCCCCTGCCACCACCAGGCCCTGTGCCCTAGATACTCCTTGATCACCACTGTCCCCAGAAGCTCAATGCTGGCCCCAATACAATTGCCACCCACTACCAGTGTAGAGCCTCCTCAGTTTCTGAGTCTTTGTATCCTCATATCCCTACTCCATTCAGGTTCACCCATTGGCAGAGCTCCAGTTACACCCATCGCTCTAGACACTAGAGAGGCTGCGGAAGGAGGCACCTTGCATTATTTTATCATCTATACTGACAGGCTGTTTCTGCCCAATAAAAGTGGAGAATTTCTCAAGCAGGAGATCCTCAAGTGGAGGATTTCAAAAAAACAGCCAGCCAACAATTAAGAGCCAAATGCCAATCATGCCTGTAAAGACTGAACCCTTTCTGCAAGATCCTGAGTGTTGGTTAGACCCTGCAGTGATCCCTTTGCATACAGCATCTCTTTTATTCTGTCCCTTCTTCCCAGCCTAACCCCTTGCTCCTGGAGGGGTCAATGTTCTCACTCTGACTGATCAGTGACAAAGAGCTAGACTTGCTCCCAGCCACAAGATAAGCCAGGAGCCTTGCAAGGTTTGGAATTCAGATCTCCTTTGCTCCAAGTTGTTATTTCTGAAAAATTTCCAGACAAAATCAAAGAGTACCATGTGCCGTAGATGTGTCCATCTCTTCTATTGGTTCGTCACTATCAACAGACATGCCTCTTTCTAGTGCATGCTTCATCTTTGCCACGAGGAAAAGGTAAAGAGAAGGTGATCTTTTTCTTTGTTGTGTTACAGCAAAATCATCTGATAGAATATTGGTTTTAATAAAGCCAATGAGGTAACAGACAGCCCTGAATATAGTATGGAAGAGGGAGCTGCATAGGAGTAGGCATTTTCCCAAAGCCAGTTCTCATGTGGGGGGTGGGCTTTGAGGGGCTCATCAGATCATTCGGAGTAAACATCTGCTGCAACAGCACACAAATGAGATAGGCTAAAGATCTGCTGTTCATGAGTATAAACATGAAAAAGGGCAGGGGCAGGGCCAGGGGTACGAATGGACCTACACAGAGCATGTGTTTTGATGCCGTAGGTATGGAGTGTATGCTAAGCACTGAGCCTTCCTCAGACCATCTGGCTGACTGTGTCTGCAAGGCCCAGAAATTGGTCCCATTTTCTCAAAATTAAAATTCAATAACAGGCATCTTTCATTTCAATCTCCTGCCTTTGTGTAGCAGATACAATACTCTGGTGACAAATGCAGGTGAATTGAATTTTGTTTTTCCCATAATAGTTGCGTCGAGCAGCAAACTAATGTATTAGTTATCAGAGATGAAAGTAAGCATAATGCCTGATCCTGAACTTGAAATTGCATAACTGCAGCAAAATGCCTTTCGATTGAATTGCACATTTGTTTTCCTTTTCTTTCTTTCCTTCCTTCTTCTTTCTGTTAAATCTTCATTTATCTGTTATGATCATAGCTTATTAAGGGCTGCTTAGAAGCACACGAAAATGAGAGAACTCTCATTTCATGCATCATGACTCTCACCCTTAGGCTCTTAAACACTCATCCTGAAGCCTTTGGTATTTGTCTCCTCCAAACCTAGACTCTAGCACATGTCTTCACCCAGTTCATTGTTTAATGCACATATTCAGAGCCTATGTATCTAATCAGGAAAATGGGGGCTTTTGTCTGGTGAGCAGGGCACAATAATGAAAATAGTTACCATTTGAGCACTTACTATGTGCCTGGAATTTTATACATATTATCTCTCATGCTTATCTCATCTCAGGAATGGAGATTATCCTGATTTAATTTATTACGAAACAGGGTCTTAAGGAGGATGACAGAGCAGATAGAATGGACAGAGAAAGAGTGATTAACATTAAATCCTGAAATTGGGCCCAAGAACATGGTGGGTGGTATTGTCATTTAGAACTGGGAGACCTGGAATGTAAGTGGGGTTAAGTGGGTTTAATGTGGGATCAAAGGGTTGGGTTGAAAATCACTGGATTTGAGAGGCCAAGTGGAAGAGTTGCTTACAGAGTTTGTGAATTTAAGGGTGGAGCAGTTCAGAGAGAGATGCGCACTTGGGCTAGCCTTGGAATCAGCATACTTCAGTAACTCCTTCAATATCAGCTTGCTGGAATGTAGCTGGGCTGAGATTCTCCATTCTTTACATGCTGCCTCTCCAGACGTGGCTACAAAGCCCTGTTCTCTTCTTTATATCCTACTGCTGAGTCCAGAGAGTGCGAGTGACATTCCATCACCCATGCCAGAACCTTCAGTATGGAAAATACTCTGGATTCTATAACTAAGTAAGACCTTGCTACATTCATCAATGCAGCACATATACTTCTGCATCTCATTTTGTCCCCACCTAGATGCAATAGAAGATTGAAGTGAGAATTCCCGTTTGAGAAAGTCGCTTTTCTTTACCTTAAATCAGAATTATCTTAAAAATCACCACAGCATCACATAACCCAGAGCTCTGATTCTTCTCCCAGTTTCTAAGAGCATTCTTGGAGTCCAAAATTTGGTGCTCAGAAGGCTGTTTAATCTCCTTTCCTTTGATTTCTGTCCAAATCAGCTCAATTCAGAAAAACATTTATTGAAAATGTTTATATGTCCAGTCTGATGGGGAGAAACAGGAATGTATGATTATTATCCATAACCAAGATCAAGGTGCACAATCTATCCAACATCCTAATTTTGGGGTGATTTTAATGACATGACAATTCAAAGAGGGCTACATGAAATCATTTGTAGATGCACATTAAATATACTACCTTCAGGGAAACTGACTGCATGAGCCTGTAATTGTCAATAAATGTGGACTTTGGTCATATCTGTGGTTTCCAGTTGCCATGGGTGTATTTCATGGCCTGTAACAGTCAAGGCAACTTACTCTTAGGGGAGAAGCAAGATGTCTAACTGTGAGCCATTGTAGGAGAATAGAATTAAGAGTAGAAGTGAAGTCAAAGCCTGAGAATGCAGCATTCAAAGAAGACCGTTTATTAAAAGTCTGTTATGCAAAAGGCTGTGTTAATGAAGCAGGGATGATAAGGATGGCTTATTGTCCTCTAGCTATTCACAGACTAATAGTGGACTGATAACCTGTTCACCAGCAATTTTAACATAATTCAGTAATTTTAACGCACAATGACATCGTGGGGGTGTCCAATTCCACTGCTGACTGTGGAAATTGGGACAGACTTTGTGATGGGGTGTCATTTGAACAAAGCCTAGGGTGATAGAATTTTGATATGAGAAAGTGGGTTTAGAGAGCCTTGCAGGTAGAGAGAACAGCAGAAGTGGCTTGGAGATGAGAAACCAGGGCCAGGTCACAGGAAGAATAAGGAACATAACGTGACCCTACAAGACAGAGGATAGCGACCACTAAGATTGAAAAGGAAGCATGAAAAACAGCCAAGGGGATTTGTGAATGCTAGTGGTGGAGGCTGCAATTTATCCTTTGGCAATAGAGAGCTATTAGAGGTTCCTTGAGCAGAGAGAGAAACCATGTGACAGTTGTGTGTGGCACACACTGCAGGGTAGGGCATTTTGGGCCACCATCTAGTCCAGAGAATACTTTTTCTTACAAAGGTGATGGGTATCATAAACATGTGGGTCCATATAAACATGTGGAAAAAAAAAACCTCAGAGACATAAACTTTGTAAAAAATACATGTTCTCCCAACACATTCTCTGGAATTTTCTCCCTGTCTCCAGGTCAAATGACTCATCAAATTGTCAAAAAAAAAAAAAAAAAAAATCCAGTCGTGTCATCCTTGGCTCTATTATCCTTTAGTAGCTATTATCTGCCTTTAGAACAAAAGCTAAATTTAGTGTAAAATTTAAGGTCCATACCAATTTGGCCTCATCTTCCCCAACTCAGGGCTCCCACCAGGCCATCCCTAGCAGCTCCCGAGTCTGCATGCCCTTGGCACTCCGGCCTCTGCTTATTCCATTGGAGGCTTTTTTGCTTCTGTGTCTGACTCAGAGCTCCTTCATCCTTCTAATGCACATGGCCCTCTATTGCATTTGCTCAGCAGACCTCTTTCTAGCCCACAACAACTTGAGTTCTTGTTTTTGCACTCTCATCAACACCGTGAAGAGATGATATTCTCACATCCAATGCTGGTTTCCCTAGCAGGTGCATATGCAGGAGTCACAGCCATCACAAGAGTACCCTAGACCTCTGGCTTCTCTCAGCACTCCTATTCAACTGGGCAGGAGCTGGGGCTGAACTCTATGGCTTTTCAGCTGAGTGTCTAATAACAGGAAATCTAAAGGAAACTGACTTTCAGCTGTTGAGATGACAAACAATTCTGGGTTATTTCTAATTGAGATTGGCCTCTCTTTCTCAGATCTTCCAGGGAAAAGGATTCATTAGCTTATGCAATCTGGGTGCTGGACTCGTGTAACTGCGTAGATAGAGGGAGCTTGTCAAGAGGTGCCAAGTGCATCCAACAAAATATGAATCAGCCTCCAATCTGGGTTCCAGATCTGTCACTAAAAAGGCTTTGTAAATGGAGACAGAACAGCCCAGTCCATCGCCTGAAAAACACAGCCTCATGCCAAGCTTTCATTTATTGTCATTTGTACCCCTTTTGTATCATCCACCTGCTCTGTGCCAGGCACCCCATAGGCGCTGTGCCTCTGTTATTTCTTTGAATTCACTGAACGCACCAGTGAGTCCTGAATCTTCCCTGGACACAACAATTCCTGTCTGAAGACTTGAAATCTGACTCTATTCCTTCCCTGTAGAGAAAAGGCATGGAGATCCGTTGAGCATTGGCAATGCACAGAAAGGGATAGAGGTTCAAATAATAGATGTGCAAAAATTATGGGTCAAAGGCCCACTCTGCCTGTGGAAGACTTAGTTCTTTTTACAAAATCCTTAGATTGGCCAGGCCAGACCCAAGTTTGCATCCTTTCCCTATAACACTTCCTTCTTTTGTCCCCAGCCATCCCTACCACCTTGCATCCTGCAGTCACTCTGAAAGGTTGGTGCCATCCTGACCACTTTTAGAGCAAGAGGGATGGAAGATCACAGAAATTTGCCACAAATCTGAGTGCCGGAGCTATGCAGTCAGAGGCCAAGTCCAGACATAATAAGAGGGAGATTTTGCAGGCTGGGAAAACATGGGTT
This sequence comes from Sapajus apella, assembly GCF_009761245.1. NCBI lineage: Eukaryota > Metazoa > Chordata > Mammalia > Primates > Cebidae > Sapajus > Sapajus apella. The sequence goes on along the minus strand of NW_022436955.1, from coordinate 9,406,456 downwards.
TCCTTATCCTGTACCCTACTAAGTATGTGACCCTGGATAAGCTCCTTCACCCCTCTGAGCCCCAAGTCTCAAATTCTAAATGCAGTGGCCTGCACACAGACTTGCTGAGAGGCTGATAGGGACTAACACTTGGCTGGTGCATTGCATGCCTCTAGGAGGCTTACCTGCTGATGTTACAGCTTTGATAATTTCATAATTTATTTTGACTTATTACTTTAGAGCCAAGGTCTCACTCTGTCACTCAGGCTGGAGTGTGGTGGCACCATCACAGCTTACTGCAGCCTCTAACTCCTAGGCTTAAGCAATCTTGCTGCCTAACCCTCCAGAGTAGCTGGGACCACAGTGCATGATGCCACGCCTGGCTACTGCTTTTAACAGGACTGTTTAACTCTTCCTTTGGGCCATGCTGGGATTCTGGGGTGCAGGAGGCACAGGAACCACTTTTTGCTCCCATCATAAGAAGATGGCCGTGATATTAATTTGTTTCCTTACTTCATCGTAAGTGTGGATGCCAAGAATGCAACTTGTTACCCACCATGCGCTGCTGCACAGCCAGCTGCTAGCAAGTCCCAGGCCTCCCAGCTGGCTTCGGGCAGGCTGGCAATCACGAAAGCAGGGTCTATGGAGTCTCCTGGGCTTGTGCTTCCAGAAAGACTCCCAGCCTAGGGGCATCCACTGGGGCTTCTGCCTAACTTCCCATTGGTTGTTCAGTTGGGAGAAAGTTTCTATGTATTGGAAGGCAATGCTAATGTTCCTCTTTGGGCTTTCTCTGTCTCCAATTGCTAATGCATGCTGTTCTCTGTGCGTAATCGTCTTGCTTCATCAACATTAAATATTTGGGAAAATGAATATCTTCTTTCTTTTGCTAAGTATGAACTGACAAAACTCATATTGGATTTTTATCAATAACCAAGATCCCAATAACTTTTTCCTCAGTTTTCCTTTCTTTGAGGCTGGTAAGTTGACACTGACCCAGAGCCTTCCCTGGGAAGTGGGTCGGGCAGTGACATGATCCACAGATGTTAGCAACATGGACCCTTGTAAGTTTGGAGTCAGAAAGAGAAAGATTCAATCCCAGCCTCAATTGATGTGTGGCTTTGGCAAATCACATACTTATGTGTCTCAGCTTCCACATCTGGAATGGAAACAGCAATGCCTCCATCAAGGGCGTCATTCACCCATGCATAAGCGCTAGCTGCAGGGTGGCTGGGCTGTAGTTACCCTAGAGACGTGCCTCGCTTAATGTCTTCTTTTTTACTGTTATAAAATACACAAACACAAAACTTACCATTTCAGCCATTTTCAAGTGACCTTTTAAAATTCAGTGGTTTTAAGTACATTCACAATGCTGTGTAGCTATCACCACCTCCATCTCCAGGACGTTTTCATCTTCCCAAACTGAAACTCTAACCCATTAAACATTAACTCTCCACGGTCCCTGGTAACTCATATTGGATTTTGATCAATAACATGGGATCCCAACAGTTTTCTCATCAGTTTCCTTTCCTTTGAGGCTGGCAAGTTGACACTGTCCCAGAGAGAGACTTCCCTGTGCCTAGCTATGTACGACTGCTGCTATTGAAAGACGCCCCCAAGCTGGTAACCCTTGTTCTACTTTCTGTAGATACAAATTTTCCTCTTCTAGGTACCTTCCATAAGTGAACTCACAACACTTGTTTCACTTAGCTTATTTCATTTAGCATAATGTCTTCAAGGTTCAACCATGTGGCTGCATGTATCAGTATTTCATTCCTTTTTAAACTTTTATAGTATTCCATTGTACAGACATATTTTGAATATATGAATGGATAAACATTTTCTTTATTCATTCATCCATCAATGGATATTGAAGTTGTTTCCACCTTTTGGTTATTGTGAATAATGCTGGTATGAACATGGGTGTAAAAACATCTGCTTGAGTCCCTGCCCTCAATTCTTTTTGATATATACCCAGAATTGGGATTGCTGTATCATATGGCAATTCTATGTTTAACTTTTTGAGGGATTGTCATACTGTTTTCCACATTGGTTGCACAATTTTACATTCTCACCAGCTGTGTATAAAAGTTCCAATTTCTCCACATCCTTGCAGACATTTGTTTTTTTTTTAAATAATAATCATCCTAATGGGTGTGAAATGGTATCTCATTGTGGCTTTGATTTGCATTTCTCTAGCAATTAGTGATGTTGAACATCTTTTCATGTGCTTATTGACCATTTGTATACAGTCATGCATTGCTTAAGATGGGGATGCCTTCTGGGAAATGTGTCATCAGGCAATTTTGTTGCTGTACGAATATCACAGAATGTACTTATCCAAACCTAGATGGTATTGCCTACTACACAGGTCGGCTATGTGGTATATAGCCTATTGCTCCTTTTCTATAAACCTTTACAGTTTGTTACTGTACTAAATACTGTAGGCAATTACAACATAATGGTAAATATTTGTGTATCTAAACATATGTAAACAAATATACAACAAAAATATGGTACAAAACATTAAAAATGGTTCACCTGCATATAGAGCTCTTACCCTGAATGGAGTTTGCAGGACAGGAAGTTGCTCTGGCTTAGTCAGTGAGTGAGTGTGAGTGAATGTGAATCCCTAGGACCTTACTGTACACTACTGTAGACTTTATAAATACTCTGTACTAAATTAATTAATTAATTAATTGAGTCAGAGTCTCACTCTGTCTCCAGGCTAGAGTGCTGTGGTGCAGTCTCAGCTCACTGCAATCTCCACCTCCCGGTTCAAGCAATTCTCTGGCCTCAGCCACCTGAATAGCTGGGACTGCAGGCACCCGCCACCATGCCCAACTAATTTTTGTATTTTTAATAGAGTTGGGGTTTCACCATGTTGGCCAGATGGTCTTGATCTCTTGACCTTGTGATCTGCCCACCTCGGCCTCCCAAAGTGCTGGGATTACAGGCATGTGCTACCGTGCCTGCCTAAATTTATTTTTAAAATGAAGTAATTGCACCATGATATTACAAAAGCTATGACATCACTAGCTGATAGGATTTTTCAGTTCCATTATAATCTTATGGGATCAGTGTTATATACATGACCATGATTATCCAAAACATTATTATAAAGTGCATGGCTGTATCTTCTTTGGAGAAAGGTCTACTCAACTTGTTTCATTCACCTCCCAAAAGGAGAATAAGTGCACATCCCATAACCATCATGGACTTCTAGATATCAGTGTTTCCCTGTTCCCAACATGGCATTGGTCCTTTGATGTATGAAGCAAGCACCTCCTGAGCATTTGCTCTGCTGCATACCCTGAGTAGTGTGTTGGGGACATTGAGATGGAGAGAATGTGGTGCTTGCCCTTAGGATGGCAGGGAATGCAGGCAGAGAATTTCGATGAGTAAGATGTATGTGATTCTAAGGGGCACAGAAGAAGGTTCATCTGATTGTATTAAGTGTTTAGAAAAAGCACCCAGTGAGGAGAAGCTAAGAATGAGAAATAGAAAATGAGAAGAAAGGGAGAGCAGCCATCCAGGACAGGGGGACAGCACTGCAGAAGCATGGGGGCAAGGGAAACACCTTTGCTGTGGGAACCCAAGCCCAGAGATGCAGTTACTTCCCACATGCATGAATGGCATTGTTTGACCTTGAAACCATGATTCCTGTACCCTGAAAATCCACAGAGTGGATTTCTATGCCAGTAAATACTGATTAAGGGAGTTATGTTTTTTTGCCTAGCTATTCCCCCTTCAGCAGGACTTCTGCTATTGAGAGACCCCCAAGCAGAGGACTCCCATCCCTTCTGGGCTGGAGGTTTATTCTGGAGACAAGAGGGTGAGGTGCTATATGCTCAGGCATGCCCTGTTACTGTGAATCATGTGATGGGGCCACAGAGGTGCCTGCAGCTGCTGCCTCACGCATACCTTTGCTCTGCACAGCAGCATGGCTGTGAAATGGATTCAGCACAGAGGTGTGGCTGCAGATGCTTCTCACTGTGGAAATCTGACTCTGGGGGAAGAAAGCTCAGATCGCATTCAGATTACCTCATCCGTCTATCTCCCCCATCAACTCCTGGGATTCTAATACTTTGGGAAATCAAACAGATAAGTAGAGGTTCTGAAAGCACCCATGCATCTGATATAGAATAGAACTGTAGCTCCTTTGGCTAAACTAATCAGGCTTCTGCTCTGAGCACAGGGTCAAGAGGGAATGGACAATGGAGGACTCCATCAAAGGCACCTGGTACAGCACCAGGGGAGCAGGTGTAAGCAGCAGATTGGGATTGGCAGCTTCCTGGTGAGCCTAGACACTCCTTGACATAATTGAGGGGCAGGTTCTTGAAAAACCTGCGCAACCTAAATTTTGCACATCCATTGTGGGCCCTGATTCACCACCCAGACCTCTCCCTGCTGCAGGGATTTCCTTGACTGAAGAGAGCTCCCCTATCAAATCTCACTCTTTCTAGGGTAGCCACATTGTGGCTCATTACTGTGGGAGTCTAGAGGTCTGTCCCTGTCACTCCAACTCAGACAGCTCTGATGCATCATTCTGTCTCACGAATTCCCCATGGAGTTGGCTGAGGCTTCCATGGAGGCCACACTGCACCTCAGCTTCTCCGTCTGCCTTCTCCTGCCTCCTTCCTTTCCCTTCTATGGGTGTCAATGCCAAGAAAACACCCTCATGAACTTATTAATCTCTATCTCAGATTCTGATTCCCAGAGGCCCAACCTGTAACAACACCCAAATCAACTTTGCCATAAAAAAGTCTTGGTAGGCCATCATCCTAAGTGAAATAATTCAGAAATAGGAGGTCAAACTGCATGTTTTCACTTATAGGCAGGAGCTAAACAAAGGGTACGTGTAGACATACAGAGTTGAATAACAGACACTAGACACAGCAGAAGGTGGGAGGGGGCACAGGGGATAAAGGTTGAAAGATTATCTATTGGGTACGTTGTTCACTACGTGGGCAGTGGCTACACTAAAAGCCCAGACTCCACCACTGTGCATTATATGCATGTGAGAAATCTGCACTTGTACTCCTTAAATCTAGTTTTTTTTTTTTTATTGAGACAGAGTGTCACTCTGTCACTTGGCCTGTGTGCAGTGGTACAATCTTGGCTCACTGCAACCTCTGACTCCTGGGTTCAAGCGATTCTCATGTCTTATCCTCCAGAGTGGCTGGGATTATGGTCGCCTGCCACCACACCCTGCTAATTTTTATATTTTTAGTAGAGATAATGTTTCACCATGTTGCTCAGGCTGGTCTCAAATTCCTGACCTCAGGTGATCTGCCTACCTCAGCCTCCCAAAGTGCTGGGATTAAAGGTGTGAGCCACCATGCCTGGCCCCCTAAATCGATGTTTTTTTAAAGTTATGGTAAATGAGAGGACTGAGGGAGTCATTCTTAAGCGGTCTATGACTGCAGCTCTTCCAGTCACATTTAAACACAGGGTAACTGAGGGGAGACAGGCAAGGAGTAATAGAGATGCATCATGAATTTGTGAATAACCATGGGTATGACTCAGTGAAGTAACCTGGTGGTTCCCACCAGCCTGTGTGTTCCCTGGGGGCTGAACTCATCCCAGGGCATGATGGGAAGCTTATGCCAGGCCTTCTCTGAACCACCACTCATGGGGCAGAGGCTCCTTTATTTGGCAAAGAGGGATTTCATCTGTTTATCTGTTCCTCCTCTGCCTCTGTCTCCATCCAGTTCTGAGGATCTTCCAAGGTCCCCTCTGACCATGTCGGAGGAGCTCCTCGTTTTGAAGCTGTTGTCCTTCTACCAAGTCTCTCCACCTTTCCCTTGCCACTATGTCCCTCGTATTAGGTTGCTAGAGCTGCCATAAGGGAGCCCCATAGACTCAGTGGCTTAAACAATGGAAATTTATGGTCCCATGGAACTGGAAGCTGGAAGTCCAGATCAACTTGTCCACAGGCTTCGTCCCTTCTGAGGGCTGTGAGGGAAGGATCTGTTCTAAACTTGGCTTGGAGGTGGCCATTGTCTTAGTCCATTCCAGCTGCTGTAACAAAATGCTATAAACAGGTGGCTTATGATGACAGAAATTTATTTCTCAAGGTTCTGGAATCTGGGAAGTCTAACATCAGGCACTGTCAGGCTTGGTGTCTGTTGAGAGCCTGTTTCCTTCGTTCATAGATGGTGCCTTCTTGGTTCAAGTTCAAGCCGTGCCATTTGCTGCCTGTGCGACTCTGGGCAAGGTTTTTAAACTGTCTTTCTTTTATTCTTCAGATGTAACATGAGAATAAAAATAATTAGATGTCTGTTTAGGATATGAATGCAATAATGAAATAATGCTTGCAAAATTGCCTAAGAAAACACTGGACCCTAAGTAGGCACTCAGCAAATATTTGCTTTAAAAATATTGTTTTGATTAATGCTCATCCAGTTTACTGTGACCCTAGACCCAGGCCAGCAGATGGGCCACCGTCTAGTGGCTGTGGCCTCTGTCAGGCCTCTGTCATAATTTCCTGATGGGAGATGTTACTACTGGCAGAGAGTCCTGGAAGCACAGTTCTTGTGGCATAGATGTCATTCCAATAATTGGAGAAGATCACTGGACTTTTTCTAACTGGACGGAACCTGGGAGGTGATAAATTCTGCTCACTCCATATCCAGGTGTGTTAGTTTTCTACCACTGCTGAAACAACATACCACAAAACCAGTGGCTTAAAACAACATAGGTTTATGATACAGTTCTATAGGAGAGAAGTCTGATGTGGGTCTCATTGGGCTAACATCAAGGCGTCACTAGGGCTGGTTGCTTCCAGACCTTCTATGGAATAATCAGTTTCCTTGCCTCTTCCAGGTTCTAGAAGCCACCCCACATTCCTTGGCTCATGGCCTCTTCCTCCACCCTCAAAGCCAGCAATTTAGGGCTGAGAACTCATGTGTGGCCATCTATCTGGGTTTCTTCTCCCCTCCTTTGTGATCACATGGAGCCCACCCAGATAATCCAGCATAATCTCCTGACCTCAAGATACTTAATCACATTTTGAGTCCCTTCTGACATAGAAAGTGACATATTCAATTTTTGAGGTTTAGGATGTGGACATCTTTGGGAAGTCTTTATGCTGCCTCCAGTGCCAGGTGAGGATTTTGAGGATCCAAGAGATCAGGGATTTCACCCACACCAAGAAGCAACTGGTAGAGGCATCAGGACTTAATGCTTGGCTCAGGTCAAGAGGTACAAGGTGGTGGAGACACAGGAGAGGGGAATCAGAGACGGTGACAGCACTGAACAGCTCAGTATCCTGTCCCCACTGCCTCTGTCTCAGTCATTTCCAGAATAAAAGCTTCCAGAGTTTGGTCCAAAAGTCAGAAACAAAGGAGGGAGCAGGAGATAAAATAATGACATCAAGGAAAAATAAACCAAATACTTCCTGGTGTTCTGTTGATGAGTCTGTGAATGGTTGAATTTTCTTTGTTTTAAATTTGTGGAAACAATAAATATCTGATCACTCAAATTAAGCCAGGAACCTACTGTAGATCACCTGCAGGCCTCAGATCCAGTGGGTCAGTTACACACACCAAGGACAGCTATAGGATGTAGAGCCCACTGGCTCTGCAGACTCACCCTGCCCCAAGTCTGCCTGATCTGTTTGCATCCTGCCAACAGGTGAGCAGACAGACAGTGGCCCTGTGGGTTAAGTTCTGGCTTTTCTGTTACAAAGCCCCACCTTTTGCGCCCATGTTTTCTGTTCTCCTCAACTGCATGGAAACCATGAGCCTTTGTACCTAGGTCTCTCCCTGTCATGGGGCTGAAATGCCCACCCTAAGGTCAGAAGATATGATTCAAATCCCAGTTCTTCCTTTCACAGCTGCAGGCCCTTTGAGCAGGAATCTCAGTTTCCCTGTGCTGCCTTAGCTTCCTCTTAATAAAATGGCACTGACAGTGATTACTTCCTACGGCTGACGTGAGAATGAATGCCATGAGCACTAAATTCAATAAGGAAGCACAGTGCTAGGCACGTGGGAGGCTGTGGTGAATACTGGTTCTCCAGAAGCATCCAATCAGCCAAGAACAGACAGATCAGAGGAGACAGACTGGAAGCTCATTCTGTCACCTGAGCATGGTTGTGCATACCTACTCAGGATGGCTCTTATAATGCAATCACCATCCCATCCTAAATTGCTCCATGGATTGCCAGTAGCAGCTATTCAGAGGGCCTACTAGGGAAAAAGGCTGTGTGTGTGTGTGTGTGTGTGTGTGTATGTGTGTGTGTGTGTGTGCACGCTCGCGCACGCGTTTTGGGAAGACAAGTATTAGGTATGGTGACATGAGCTGGCGTAGCACTTCATACCATTTTCTCCTCTGTGGATTCTTAATGCATGTCAGCATCTCAAACTCTCTCAAGTCCCACAGCCACAAACAAAGTTTTACTCAGGTGGGGCACTGTGGCTCACACCTGTAATCCCAGCACTTTGGGAGGCCAAGGTGGGCAGATCACCTGAGGTCAGGAGTTCAAGACCAGCCTGGCCAACATGGTGAAACCCCCATCTCTACTAAAAATACAAAAATTATCTGGGCATGGTGGTGTGAGCCTTTAGTCTCAGCTATTGGGAGGCTGAGGCAGGAGAATCACCTGAACCCAGGAGGTGGAGTTTGCAGTGAGCTGTGGTCGTGCCTCTGCACTCCAGCCTGGGTGACAGAGCAAGACTCTTTCTCAACAAAACAAAAACAAAACAACAACAACCTGAAAGTTTTGCTCAGCCTTTTCAAAGCATTTTGACCTCAGAGACTTGTAACTGGACCATGTGGCAGGACATTGGTGTTCTCAAGATCTCCTGGCCACAGTTTTCGAATACTGGGCCAAGGGTATTGCTGGTCACAGCCTCTTTGCTGGGCAATAGGTGCCATTTCTTGCAAAGGAACAGACAGCATTTTCATGCGAAGGCTGAGGCAACTCATCTTAGAAAATGTTCCACAACCCCAAACTCTATAAAAACCCATTCTCCACACCCCTAGAGTTTCCCTTTCTAGAAGTAGATAAAAATAGCATGTATTGCATAAAAATAGAAGGCCTTATGCGTCAGACTGATCGGCTGGCTTGGGTTTTTTCTACTTGCTGGGTGTTTTCTGGCCAGGTGTTGGTGAAACTCCCATTTGCCTGGGCTGTGCTTATTGTTCCCTGGCTCTCCAAGGTTTTCATCCTGGCCCTCTTTGCCTCATAAGAGAAGCCCACAGCTACTTTAGGCTTTGGAGTGCCCCTCCCCGTGGCTGGTTGCAGAGATGGCATAAATAACTGGGTTCTTCAATTCCCAGCTGGCCTTGGAGATAAAGCCCCTTCCTGCTTTGGGTAGGATGCTGCTGTTTATCCTGGTTGGAAAATAAATGCACCCTGAGTTGCTTGCTCTATCAACAGAGTCTCCTCATTTACCGCTGTTCAGGGCTTGTGCAGTTGATCAGTCTGTGCAACTTTGCCACATTCTTCAACTAGGCGTGCCTTGACTCTCTTAAATGTTGCAATCCCACTAGATTCACCCTCCAAGACCAACATTGCGTATGTCCTTCTTCCTGAACTCTTCCTCTTATCCCTATTTTCTTCTGTTGACCTTCCTGTCTACCCCCCTTTTACTCCCTTTCATCACAATTTCTGCATGTGAATTTTCCCTCCTATCGGGCTGCAAACTTCTCAACAGAAAAAATAATCTTGTTCCAAGAAAGTGTTTATTGAGTACCATCCATGTTCCAAGCAACTTACTTAAGTTGGGAATTTTGTTCTCCCATCACTATGGAGTGGAGAAGAGGGAGTATCATTATCCTCACTTGATTAAAGGAGATACTGGGATTAGGGATATTACAGGACTTGCCCAAGATAGTGATATTTAGAAGATCTCAGGACCTGAATTTTTACCTGGATCAAACTTGTATCATCATTCAAGCTTTATTTTATGTTTCTCTCTTTTTTTTATGTAAATTTGCTGTACATTCCATCACCAAGTTTCCAAATCCTATTTCTTTGCAATAAGGAAAATCCAACTTCATCTCCCATTTAAATATCATTAACAGTTTTATTGCAATTGTTGTTGCTATAGGAGTTAATAATGACAATTTGAACAGACTGAGAGATATTCCTGCAAACCTCCTGGACTGTGAGGTTATCCTTTTAATGTCAGGCTTTCGTGATGTTAATGAATACCCGTGCAACCAACCTGCTCAGTTGTGATTTTTGACTGGAGGAAATTTCTAATCACAAGCCTTCATGGCCCTGGGGATATGACATGCCTTTGACTTTTTTAAGGAAGATACTGACAACATGGAGCAGACCCTCCAGGTAAACCAGGGTTTGCAAAGCATATCAAGAACTTAGCTGAGACATATGGGACCAGACAGAGCACCAGTCCTCAGGCCCATTGGTCCTTGAGGGACTTTAACAGATCTCGAGTGCCACATCAGACCTGGTGCATCATACTCTTTGGGGTGGCCTGGGGCATCTGTATTTGCAGGCAACTCAGCAAGTTGGGTTTTTTGTTTTTGTTTTTTTGAGACAGGCTTTTACTCTGTTGCCCGGGCTGAATGCAGTGGTGCAACTAGGGCTCACTGTAGTCTCAAACTCTCAGGCTGAAACAATCCTCCAACCTCAGCCTCCTGAGTAGCTGAGACTACAGGCACACACCACCACACCTGGCTAATTAAAAAATAAATTGTTTGTAGAGATGAGGGTGTCACTATGTTGCTCAGGCTGATCTGGAATTCCTGGACTCAAACAATCCTCCTGCCTGAGCCTCCCAATGTGATGGGATTACAGGCATGAGCCACTGTGCCTGGCCTCATCAAGCTTTGAAGGGGAAATCCAGAATGGGAAATCCCTGGATCCAAGGAGGGAGGACCCAGAGTGTGGCCACCTTATCCTATGAGGAACCCTGCAATTAGTCAGGGATGCTTAGCCTGGGGTCCAAGAGAACCAGGCAGGAGGATGGTCCTGGGAGGATCAGGATCCCAGAGAAAGGTTGACTTCTCAGCTCCTAATGCACTTTTGAAATTATGAAGTTCTAGGACCATGACAGGTTTTTTCCCATTTGTCTTCCATTCGAAATGGAAAAGAGACTTAAAAAAAAGTGAGGGTGACCTTTGCAAATAAGTTGAAGTATCTGCTATGCACTGTGCACTGGCATAAGGCCTGCAACGTTCATGATATGAGGTAGCAAATTGTTCCGTTTGATGCTGAGTCATATTATCAATCCAGCAGGTGCGAACTCGTCAGCATTCACAGAGATGGGGAAAGGAAGAGGCATGACTCCTTTCCAGATTCAGAGTAATACCTGTGACATTCTTCTCCTTCCCAGGGCTCTGGGGCTTTGTTTAAGTTATCTCAACTGATCAGTGGCCCCCAATCTCTTAGCATTCCTGTGGGCCAGGGCTTCTGAGGCCTTAGCAAGTTTATGACAATATGTTGGTCATTTCTGATTCACTTTCAAAATAAGTTGTGGATAGATCCTAGGATTCCCAGGCTTGAACTCTGAAGCCCAGGGTTTTGGTCCCCAGCTCTACCACTTATAAACTATGTCTCCTTGGGACAAGTATTTAATCTTTCTGAATCCTAGTTTGTTTGTTTGTTTTGGAGATGGAGTCTTGCTCTGGTGCCCAGGCTGGAGAGTGCAGTGGTATGATCTCAGCTCACTGCAACCTTCGCCTCCTGGGTTCAAGCAATTCTCCTGCCTCAGCCTCCCTAGTAGCTGGGATAACAGACATGCATCACCATGCACGGCAAATTTTGTGTTTTTAGTAGAGACAGGGTTTCACCATATTGGCCAGGCTGGTCTCCAACTCCTGACCTCAGATGATCTGCCCACCTCAGCCTCCCAAAGTACTGGGATTACAGGCATGGGCCACGGGGCCCGGCCCCCAGTTTATTTTGATATAAAATGATCACAGTGATCCCCAGGTCACAGTGCTTGGGTAAGAATAAGATACTTTTAATTCATAGGTTAGCAAAACTTTTCTCAAAAAGGCTGGAGGGGAAATATTTTAGGCTTTGTGGCCTGTATGTGCTCAGTCTTAATTATTCGACTCTGCCATTGCAGTACAACAGCAGCTATAGGCAATATACACACACGAATGGGTGTGGCTGTACCAGTAACACTTTATACAGCTGGTGGCCTTCATTTGCTAACCCCCGAATTAATGCATGTAAAGCACCTAGAACAGGGACAGGCACAAGGTAAGCCATGAATAAACAGTGCCACCACTGTCATTAAGTTTTTTTTTTTTTTTTTGAGACAGAGTCTCGCTCTGTCACACAGGCTGGAGTGCAGTGGTGCCATCTTGGCCCACTGTAACCTCTGCCTCCCAGTTTCAAGCAATTCTCCTTTCTCAGCCTCTGAGTAGTGGGGATTACAGGTACCCACCACCATGCTTGGCTAATTTTTGTATTTTTTGTAGAGACTGGGTTTCATCATGTTGGCCAAGCTGTTCTCGAACTCCTGACCTGAAGTGATCTGCCTGGCTTGGCCTCCCAAAGTATTGGGATTGCAGGTGTGACCCATCGTGCCTGGCTTGTCATTAGTATTATTAGTAGTTTAGTAGTTTTACTACTAATGATCTTTGGGCATAACCAAGTTCAGCATACAGGTCCCAGCTGTAAAGATGTAGGTGAGGGGTAGCATTCTAGAAGACCCTGATAGGTCACACAAATACCATCCCACAGCTATCCAGTGACCTTACAGAGAGCTCTCATCCTCTGGAATTACCGGGAAGATAAAAAGGGTGTCAGCAGAATAATACAAACCATTTGTCACCTAAATTCTCTGCCAGTATCTGGCAGGGAAAACCATCACCATTAGAAGGGCCTTAATTAGAAGCAATGCCCTAAGATAATGACTGTTTCCTTGGTTTGAGCAGGACTGGAATCTTCCCTTTGACCTCTCAAAGTCACACTGTGGCAGTTGGAGGGAAGTATGGGACTGCCTCCGTCACCAGCCCATGGTGTAGCTCTTGCCCTCTGGCTCTCTCTTCTCCAACTCCCAGAACATTCTCTGGGACCTTTTCTCCTTGGCGTTCAGAAGCCCTGTCTGCCTGTTTATGGCAGAACAGGGACTGGAGTCTTTAATGGAGAGGGGCTTAAAAAAACATCCCACAAGATGCCAGCATTGTGGTATTATTAGGGGAAAATTACGATGCTGCTGCCCCAGGTAAAAGTGAGGGGCCACAGTCAGGTTCTAAACAGAAGGCCTTAGAAGAAAAATAGACTTCTATCATGGCCCCACACATGCTGATCTATATCGATAAAGCCTTGGGAAAGCATGTTATCATCCAACAAGGACACTGGAAAACTGCCCAGACAGCAATTCCTGGATGAGTAACCACAGATTCTGCAATAATGATGGACCCATTTTCTCAAAGATTCCAGAGCTCTCGGCTTGTTTACATTTTCCTTCCTTCCTTCCTTCCTTCCTTCCTTCCTTCCTTCCCTCCCTCCCTTCCTTCCTTCCTTCCTTCCTTCTTTCCGCCTCCCCTCCCAGTCTTTTTCTCTCTTTCTTTCTCTTTTCTTTTCTTTTCCTTTGTTTTCTTTCTCTTTTGACAGAGTGTCACTCTGTCTCCAGGCTGGAGGGCAGTGGTGCAATCACAACTCACTCAGGAGCCTTGACCTCCTGGCCCAAGTGACCCTCCCACCTCAGCCTCCTTAGTAGCTGGGACTATAGGTGCAGGCCAACATGCCTTATTAAATTTTTTATCTTTATAGACATGGGGTCTCCCTAGGTTGCCCAGGCTGGTCTTGAACTCTTGGGCTCAAGCCATCCTCCTGCCTCAGACTCCCAAACTGCTGCGATTATAGGTGTGAGCCACTGTGTCTGGCCCCAGAACCACCCTCTCGCAACCTGAGAAAGACCCTTGCCCAATCCTACTAGTGTGTCTGAAAAAGTGCCCTTGGGCTCTGGCAAAAATAAAAAAATAAAAAAAGAGAAGAAAAATCCAAACAATTACTAATGGTATTCTCCTCCTCTTCCTTTTAATAAGTTAGGTAACTGAGGCTCAAAGCAGTTAAGGGAGTTACTGATAAGTGGCAAAGCTGGGATGGATTTTTGCTGATAAGCAGCAAAGCTGGGCTTCAAGTCCAGTTTTGTCTGATTGCAGAACCCTGCTCTTTCTGCAGCACCTGCTGCATTCCTACCACCTTCCCTGAGCAGAGCATGGGGCAGTCATAGCTGCCTTTGCAGCAGTATACCCTCTGCATTTTTAAAGCATATTACTAGACTGGTATATTTCCTTATAATACTCTTTCTTCTTTTGCTGTTCAGAGCAGTTAACTTTGCCTCATTGTTATTTCATTGGGCTGAGCTTTAGTGAAACACAGCTTTTAATTTGTTTATTTAACATTCCTGGTCTGCACTTGCTGATAGAGTATAACTGATTAATTAATTAATTGTAGCCTGTCACGGCTCATGCTGGATCATGACAATATTTCAGACACTAATGAAAGCTCAGGCAGAGGCGGGCAGTAATGGACATGTGTCACCAAGCCCAGGCCTGAGCATAAGGCAGGGGTCGGGGCAGGCTGACCACCCCCAGAGCTGTCCAACAGAGGGTCTGAGGCCAACCAGGCCTGGTGCAGGAGGTAGGCTAGCAGCCTCAGCCACAAAGAATCCAGAATGAGTGTAACTGCCCAGTCTAGGCAACGGCTGAGCTTGGTAGATGCTGTCAGTGGGGAAGCCAGTTTGCCCTGGCCTCTTTTGCCTGTGTTTGTATCATCTGTGTGAGCCAGGATGGTTGATGAAATCATTGGTTATTGGTGATCAACTCAATCTTTAGCTCCTTCTCTCTCCTCCCAGGGGGTTGAACGGGAGGGACTGGAGCTGAAAGTTCTAGCCCTGTAATGACTTGGTTGGTTCCCCTGACAACCAGTCCTGAATCCTGACTATCCAGGAGCCCCCAGCCACTGTCATCTCATTAGCATATAAAAAGACACCTATCACTTTGGAGAGCCAAGGGACTTAGGAGCTGTGTGCCAGGAAACAGGGGCAAGGACTAAATATATCTATTTCTTATGTCATTGTGAGCCATGGGGATGGAACACAAAGGCTTTGAAACTACCGGGACTTTATTTTGTGGCCTGGTTGTCTGTGCTCTGGGACCAGATAAAATTATAAACACTTGACTTCAGTTTCCACATCTAGAAAAGAGGGAATGATCACACCTGACTCTCAAAAGTTGTTTTACCAAACAAAAAGCTAAGGTAGGTACCTGTGGCACAGGTGGCGCGTGACAAGGGCTGAACACACAGCAACAATTCTTATTACCAAAGTCAAGGGGATGTTTTGGAAGCAGGTGATGAACACACCGTCCCCAGAGGGACTTGGCTAAATGGATGCCCCTCCCTGCCCCTGCTTACCCAGGGGTTTTGGAGGCAGTGGAGGAGGGGGATGAGATGGCCCGTAAGGTCCCACCTTGTTTGAATGTTCTTGGGGTTGAGGGCCAAAACCGATGCCATCCTGAGTTAGTGGTCCTCCAAAATGGTCATGGTCATGTTGTTATTTAAAATCTATCTATCTATCTATCTATCTATCTATCTATCTATCTATCTATCTATTATTATTTAGAGACAGAGTCTCACTTTGTCACCCAGGCTGGAGTGCAGTGGCATGATCATAGTTCACTGTAGCCTCACACTTCTGTGCTCAAGGAATTCTTCTGCTTCAGCCTCTTGAATAGCTGAGCATGACTGGCTGTGTTTATTTATTTATTTTTTTGATAATTCTGATCCTTAGGACTATTTTTGGAAAAGAATTGGACCTTGATGAAAAAAACAAGAATAAGAGCTTAATTTTTGGTCCACTCTGGACCAGAGTGACAAGCGAGAATGCTGAACTAGAAGTCAGGAGGTCTGAGCTCGCCCCTGGGTTCACCTCCCATGTGGGAGCATTCTTGCCCAACAGATTCATTTAACCATAAAGTATCTACTATGTGCCTCTTACTGAGCTGGACCCTATCACATAGCACTAAGGATTACCATCCATGCCCTAAAAGAACTTGCCTTTTGTGAGTTTGTGAGTGTCCTTATAGACATGAGCCTGCAGCTACAGGAGCACAGAGAAGGGAAACGTGGACTTTGCCTGGAGAAACAGAGGAGGCTCCACGGGAAGGTGGCACAACGTGATTTTAAAGGATCAGTAGAAATTTTCTAGAAAATAAAAAAGGGGAAGGGCATTTCTGAATGAAGGAATAACGAAAGCAAAGGCTCAAAGGAGTGAGCAAAGAGGAAGAGGTGGAGCTCAGGGCAAAGAGACCTCATAGAGAATCCTGCTCTCTGCTGCTGTGTAAGTTCTTTGGGCTATTGTTAGCAAGACAGCATTTATAACCGTGTGTTCTAGGCCTGGTTTCTCCCTATGTCTAAAATCATGTGTGGGTGGTTCTAATGCTTGCTGCATCCCATGGGGACAAAACACAATATGGAGAAAGGAGGAGAATCTTGTTTGGAGTTGGGTAAGCTCAGTCCTCATTGGGGATTTCTCCTCCTTTCTCTCCCAAAGGATACTGGTCTTCAAGCTCCAGGACATCTCAAAGAATGTCCCATGCATCAGTGACCATTGTTCTCTCCTAGGCTGATCCATGACTTGCCCACCATCTATCTCGTGTGACACTTTTAGTTGTATTCTGGGGCTTTGGGCATCATTGTCTTTCTTCAATATTGATCCAAAAGTTCCAGAAAAAGATTTCTAAATATGAGCATGTTTAAAATGGTCCTAGCCTGAGTGGGCTTGCCTAGGACAGGCAGGAGCTTTCAGGAGCTCCATCTACTCATCCTAGCAAATGATGTAACAGAGTGACCCACAGCTAGAAGCCAGGTGCTTTCCTCCCGGTTGAGGTCAAGGCTCTGCCTTCCTCCAGGAATGGGATCTGAAGGGATAATGGCCTATCTGTCATTGTCTATCCATGTGTTGGCCCTAGACCTTTGGTCACAGGATTCAGGTTTTGCCCACCAAGTTCTCTACCACTGGCCCCTCTTGAATCAGGACAGCAACCAATATTCATTTATTCCTGAATTCAACAAATGTTTATTAAATTCCTATTATGTAGCAGACTATCTTCTAGGAACTGGGGACACAGTTGTTGTCCCTGTCTTCCTGAGTCTTATTCATATTCCAGTCTTTCCCGGTTTCTCTCCCAAGTGCACACACTGCTTTCTTTGGTCTCTCTGCAAACTTCCCACAGGGTCTGGCCAGCCTGGTGGATATTTTTCTCTTTTGTCTTACAAAGTATCTGCTGTGTACTAGATATGTCATTTCCTTTAGTTTTCACCCTAAGCATGCAAGGAAGGAATTACTATTTGACTTTATGGGAAATAAACTGTTTGAGAGGTGACATAACCTCTGTAAAGCCAGAGAGTGTCAGAGTTAGCACTTGAACCCTAGAATTGTACTAGTCCAATTGCATTACCCAGCTTGGTCAACTGACTTCTGGCCATCCCTGCTCTGGTCTGTCCTGCTGCCAAAGAAATGACTGTGAGCTGGTGTGCCCTGCTGGGACATTTCTCCCAGGCTTGGGAGAAATGAAGGGCTTTGTTGCAAAATTGTATTTAGTGATCCTGTAATTACTTTCACCCTTGAAAAGAGAATAATGCCAAGACAAGACAGATTTTTCCAGGGCATGGGTTCCTCCTTGGACCCGGCCCCAGCTACGCAGTATGTCACGTCTGGTTAGGACACACCGGGCCAGCTCCAGATAGAAGCCCAGCCCTGTGGGAACTCTGGCTTCTCCTAGTGGCCTGCTTTGTTTATGGGCACAGTGCCTGGCACTGGGTCATTCTATAATAAATATCTGTTGCAGAGTGAATCGAAATGAATGAATAAACTATTTAAATTTTGGTTTATTCACCTTTTACATGGAGGGGCCTTGGACAAGCAACTTTATTTCCTTGAGTCTGAGATTTGTCAGCTATAAAGTGACACAAACTCTCAGTCGTTGTGAAGACTAAATGAAATGTGGAAGTACCCAGCTTGGTTCCTAGTATAACGCAGGTACTAAGTGTAGCTTCTCAAAGTCCACTTCTTGTAAGTATGGACAAAGTCCTTTAGATGAGTTCTGTGCTCATCGGTTCACAGGTATCTGATTCTCTTTGTTTAGCTGTGCTGAACATGGAGAAATGCAGATGCAGTCAAGTGTTCCTGCCACCCCAGAAACTCTGGAAACTTGTGTCTTGTCTGTTCTCAGTCTTTCCATCCACAAAAGGGAGACATGGGCCTTTTATTGAAAGAGCTCCACAGGAGACATGGTAGCCCATGGCACCACTCAAGACCCAGGAAAGAATGAGCAAAGTTTATTTTCAGTGTGCTGGGCAGAAGGAAGATGGAAGCGAGAAGGGATTAATTGTATTACCCGTTTGTCTCTAAGATTTGACCTATGAATGTTACTGTTCAAACAATGGTGTTTAGAAATGCTTAGCTAGGCATAAAAGCTCCATCTGCTCCTTGGGTTTTCAGTGGGCAGAGCCTGGTGGGGAGGGGGAATCACCTTTCAGCCTCACTAATGTGCTTTGGTTTTTTGCTACTTTGAGTGGTTCACCTTGAAGAAACACCAGTGTTGGCTCAAGGACCAAATAATTTGTCTTCTGTTTTTTAATGGAAGAGTAGTGAGGCATTTCTTGAAAAACATTCCTGGATAGAAACTTGCGTTGGGACAGAGTGGGTCCTAAAGATGATAATAACTTTTAAAAATCATTGCTCTGTTGGAGGAAAGTTAGCTGATTTGCTTTGGGGCTGCTGCACTAAGGTGAAATATGAAAAGGAACAAATTTTTAAAGTAGGATCAACTCAAAGCACCGAGGTAGCAAAGATTTAGAGTTGGTCTACAGTGGGAAAGATATTCTGAAAGAAGCAGAAGTGGTGATGGGAAAGTAAAGGACAAATGAGATGGAATTGTCCTTCAGGAGCTCAAGGTCAAGTGAGAGAGACTCATGATGGACGAAATAGAAATACCAGTTGACATAAAATGGCTGAGACTGACCTGCACAAGAAGAAGGACAAGAGGTCAAATGGGCTCCTCAGGGAGGTGGGAGGGGTTCTTCCTAGGGGCAGCATGGGTTTTGATAGAGAGAAAGGATATAAACATTTGTAAGGGCATGAAGAGGTTGTTTTGGCGTGAAAGGTGCTGGTACAGAGAGGGGTCTGCTCATGGGGACTGGTGGGCTCAGTCACACTTGCTCAGGGGTCAGTGGGGTAGAAAATCCCAGACTCCAGTTTTCTGCTTCATCAGTTAGTAGCTGGGTGACCTGGGGCTAGTTGCTCTCCCTCTCAGGACATCAGTGTCCTACTTAAAACCTGAATCTCGTGCCTAATTAAAGACGTGCAGTGGTAAAGTGAATATAAAGACTGGCCCTGGATCAACAAATGCTCTCCTCCCTCTTTCTTCTGAAATGTCTGAAAATCAATTCCACATGGTCAATGGCCAATGGGTATAAGTAAGGAAAGTCCCAGAGCCCGCAGATAACCACTGGGTGTGACCAGTCAGTGTTACCTGTGTCCTTCCCCCAGAGGACTGCCTGGGAGTCTTCAAGAGAGGATGACAGCATGAGATGCTGTGGCCACAGCATACTGTGCATGCAGCATCCCACCATATTGGAAAATGAGCTAATAGGTCTTGTCTTCCTGTAATCTTTGAACTGAGATCTGACACCCTGCCATGGAGTGAGGGACATGCTACAGCTGCTTCTATTGTAAAAATGCTTTTATAAATGACGGAGAAGCTTCTGCAGAAACATACGATTATAGGCAGAATAATGGCCCACAAAGATGTCCACGTCTTAATCTCTGGAACTTACAAGTCCCTCACCTCTTATGGCAAAAGGAAGATTGAAATTGTGGATGGAATTATGGCTGCTAATCAGCTGTTCTTAAGAAAGGGAAGTTATCCTGGATTATTTGGGTGGGCCTAATATAATCATAAGGTCTTTCAGAGGAGGAGAGACCACAGACACTCTGTAGTAAAGCAGCATGAGAAAGACTTGGCCCAATCTTGCTTCTGTGAAGACAGAGGAAGGGGCCACGAGCAGAGGAATGGAATGTGGGTGGCCTCTAGAAGCTGGAAAAGACAAGGAAGCAGATTCTTCCTTACAGACTCCAGAAAGGAACAAGCTCTTCTGACACCTTGATTTTAGCCCAGTGAGATGCATGTTGAGTTGTAACCTATTGAACTGTAAAATGATACATTTGTGCTGTTTGAAGCTACCAAGTTTAGGGTAATTTGGTATAGTACTAATAGAAAACCAATATCCCTACCCTTTACCCTAATTCTTCTTCTTGAATTCCAATAGGCCCTGTGTTTCATGCACTGACTCATTAACTCATGCTTACATATATTTATTCATGTATTTTCTACCATAGGTCAAAATTTTTTAAATAGAAACTAATTTTTAAATAGAAATTAATAATAGTAGCTGGGCACGGTGGCTCTCACCTATACTCCCAGCACTTTGGGAGGTTGAGGTAGGTGGATCACAAGGTCAGGAGTTCGAGATCAGCCTGGCCAATGTGGTGAAACCCTATCTCTACTAAAAATACAAAAATTAGCCAGGTGTGGTGGCACATGCCTGTAGTCTCAGCTACTTAGGAGGCTGAGGCAGGGGAATCGCTTGAACCCAGGAGGTGGAGGTTTCAGTGAGCTGAGATCGTGCCACTGTACTCCAGCCTAGTCAAAAGAGCAAGATTCCATTTAAAAAAAAAAAAAAAGAAAAAGAAATTAATAACAGTAAAACAAAATTTCATAGGATTGAATGAAATAAGTAAAGTCCTTTGTGTATTGACAGGCAATTTGCAAGCCTATAAGTGTTCATTGTTTTCATTTTTATTTTTCGGGTAGTTTAGGCAGCTAGCTGTTTAGCTGTTAGGCAGCTAAAGGCTTGTGCCAGCTCCATCTGAGGTCAGGCATGGTTCTTGGATAGGAGAAGGGGAGGCAAGAAATGGAAGATGCTTCCTCTCAAACCCCACTCAGTATCTTCTGCTTATGTCTCATTGGCCACCCCTCTCTGCAAGGCAGGCTGGTAGACCTAATTGTTTAGCTGGGCTCATGGCAGCCTCCAAATAAAATCATGGTTCTGTTTCTAGAGAGAAAGGAGGCTGGTATTTTAGTGTGGAGTCACCCACAGTTGGATAAGACTTTGGAACCAAAAGAAGGAAGTTAGAGAGAAAGGGAAAGAATAATTTAGGAAGTACCATTATGTACTCTATTTGTACATTGTTCATTTACCTTCACAGCCACCATACGAGGTCAGTAGTCTTGCTTCCATTTCACCTTGATAAAACAAGATCACACAACGGATAGGAGGCAAAGTGAAATGGAACCACTGGACACTGGATAATGGGTCCATGCTCCATCTGTCCACCGCTGCCTCATTTTGAATGTGTGGGGGCTGCAGACCAACCTAGCAGATAGAAAATCCCACTTCTCCCTGTTTTCCTACTCTCCAGCTTGACTGCAAGAAGTTGTGTTTAACCTGGCAGGATATAGACTGTTTTCCTCTAGCCTCTCCACCTCTTCCCTTTCAGTGCTGTAGGAACAGTGTTGCCCTCAGCTTTCACACTCTCCTGGTACCTGGGCAAGTACACCGAACAGGAAGCATCTCATGCAGAGAAAGTGAAAACACAGCAGGCTCTGCTGGAACAAGTCTTTCAAAAGAAAAGCCGTCTCCATTTGTGGCTCCTAAGAAACCACATGTCTTGCTAACCTTTACTTTGCAGCTTCTCCAGGATATGGGGGAGCTGCTCTCTGTGCTGTCTGGTATGACCCTATTTTCTTTTGCCAGAGCTGTCTTGCATCACTGATGCCCATTGAGCTTTTCCATTCACACTTCAAGATAACCTTTTGCTTCCTGAGTGCTCCCTGGACAGCTGACCCCATCTTGCTTGAGCAAATTGTCATGGAAAAACCCTTCAGGTGGCTGAGACACAGGCACGAGGATTGCCACTGGTGAGTCCACCTGTCTGAGCCAAGACCTGTCATCAGTTGACCTAACTGAAATTGAGGCACATTAATAATTAGACAAACAATGGGCCCGCAAGTTAAATGGGGCCTTTAGCTATCACTGAGAAATAATTACCCGAATAAAAACTGGTTCAGTGATTAGGCTCCATATTCGAGGCAAAATCTCTTACAGACAGTTGATGCCCAAGGGTGACTGATGACAGAAAAAAGCCACCGTGTTTATCTCTGGGACCACATAAGCAGGCACAAGCAAGAACTTCATAATGCCTTTTTCCAACTCGCCGCAGGAAGGCAATTTGGGGCTGAACTGCAAAAACTTTAACCAAAGCACTGGCGATGCACCTCTGACTTTGCAACTATAAGGAACTTTCATCCAAACAGCTGTTTTACTAAACATGGGCATAAAAAATTTTATTCACAAGTTAAGACCAGCATCCTGAACTGTCCTCTCCAATCAGCCTGTGTTCACAACCACAGGATGGCTGTGATGATTAGATGAAATGGCTGCATGTAGTATGCACTGCAGAAATGCAACATTTCTTATGCTCTAATGTCCTTGCCCTGTCAACGTCTCCTACATGAGAAGACTTAGGTGGTCAGCAGTGCTTCCTGGCACTTTCTCTGCATGCTTATTTTCCATGTAGCTGGAGTAGAACCCAAGAGAAGAGAAGAGACAAAGTTGACTTGATTGAGTACTTACGATGAGCCAGGCATTGTGCAAAGGGTCTTATAATCATGATCTGATTAATTCCTTAAAGCAGTGCTATTATATCAAATTCACAAATTAAAAAACTAAGGCTTGTGGAGATAAACAGCCAGCAGCTCATATGTTTAGAACTAGGACTCAACCCAGATCTGCTTAACTATGAAGGAAATCCATTTCACTATATCAGTGAGAAACCTCTAATAATCCACATGTTTACCTGTATAAATCTTGGAAAATGGATGTTTCTAGTTATGCCTTGGAGGCAATGCAAAATCCTACCCTGCCTTACAAACCTTCCGATAAATATTGTTATGTTTGATTCAAATTTTGTTTAAAAAAACCTGTTGCCATGTTTCAACATGGAAAACTATGCAATATCTGATGCCTTCCAGTTAAATAGAATATTCAATTTATCAGGATATCAAATTCCTGAGCATTCTAGATTTAAAAAGTTTTCTTTACAAATATGGAATAAATACAATATGGAGAATAACTCACAGACTGTGTTTTGAAAAACACTTTGGAAGTAGCGGGACTATACCAGATAATGGATGACAAACGACTTCTTCACTCTGTTCTGCTCTTTTTTGTCCAATTTCCATCACGTGTCTGGGAGATTGGGAGTGGAATGAAGGAGGAACACTGTCTCTGCTTCATTTTTGCCCTCTATGTGTCTGGTGCCTTGATGTGTGGGAGGGGAGGTGGCCCAGATCCACAAGTCATGGTGGTCACAGAATGTGCTCCAGTCCTCTGGTAGCCTTCATTCTTTCACTGGTTGTCCTGCTTGGCAAAGAAAAGACTTGAGTTAATCTGTCCATGACCTTCTCTTGGTTGTATCTATTAGCTACTGCAGATCCCTCCTTTCTCAAGAGGGGACAGTGAAGGAACCAAATGCACATGGATTATTTTATTTCCTCAACACAAATCTCAGGGAGGAGGAGTTATTTTGCCCAAGTTATAGATAAAGACACTGAGGCTTTAGAAATTTAAGTGATGCATCAATAGCAATATAGCCAGTGAGCAACAGAGGAGCTTTAAATCCAGGCATTTCATGCTCCCACAGAAATTGGAGTTGTATAAGAGCCCACAAGAGGCTATAATAGGTAGCACTGGTGTGGACCCTCCAGAAAAGAATGGCCCTGGTGGGCAGGGCAGGGATGTCTGGGCTCCACCTATGATCTATGACCCCTGCATATCTAATAGAAGGAGGGTGTTACTTGTATCATTCAGAACAGGACTTTATGCATTTTTTAAAAAAGTGTTCTTTCCCTCAAACTTTATAAATAAGGCAAAGAAGATTGAATGTTAATGAAATAAACCCCTCAGAAATAAATGAACATTTCATATTGCGCTTCATTTCAGCTTCATGAGCTCCAAAACAGCACTTCAAGTGATTAATGTTTTCTTTATTAACCGTAACTAAGCCTGAGCAAAGCCTCTCTCTTTTCTCTAACATGTTTTTGCTGGAGATTGAGGGTAGTTCATTTCTAAAAGTAACCCTTTGGAAACTGCTGTATGGAGCTTAAGGTAGCAGAGGCAGTATAGGCTTTGCTGTTGGACAAATTTTGGCTGGAACCTTGGTCCTGTGACTTTCTGCATGGCCTTGAAAGAACGGGTCTTAGTTCTACATTAGAATATGGGGATGCAAATATTAACCCATAGAACTGTGGTAGCCTGCGGCATTGGTGGCCCCAGTGAATTGTGCGTCCCGGTATTCATGTGCTTTGAAACTGGGCTGTGTCTATGGCTTGCTTTAGTTAATAGGATGTGGTGGAACTTCTAAGAGAGCTAAAGTGCAAGTCTTTCTAAAGCTGTAATTCTCAATGGGGGATGATTTTTTCCCCCCGCAAGGAGACATTTGGCAGTGTTGAGAAACACATTTTAATATCACAATTGGGGAAGTGCTACTGGCCTCCAGTGAGTGAAGGCCAGGAATATTGCTGAATATTCTACAATACACAGCCTGGATATCTACCACTTCCTCCCTGCCAACAAATAAGTATCCAGCCAAAAATGTCAATATCATGGAGATAAGAAACCCTGTTCTAAGTATTAGGGTGGGTCCTGGTCCTAATTTTCCATGTAGGAAAACAGTTAGTTTGCAGGAGAGATGATGTGAAGGGGCTGCCTGTAGGTGATGAGGTCATGTTGAGTGGAAGAGGCCCTGAGGCTTCTTGGAAAGAACAAGAGAAGCCCAGCCATCCCCACTGTCCCAGCTAAGTCCAGCCCACAGCTGTCTTACCAGTTGAATGCAGTCAGTAAGTGATCAGCAGCCAGACCTGCAGAAGAACTGTTCAGCTGAGCCCAGCCCAGTTTTCAGAAACACGAACAGAATTTAAATGTTTGTTGTTGTCTTAAACCAACTTGGAAGTGGTTAGTTATACTTCAGTAGATAACTAAAAAAGCATACGTTAAAGAAACTGTGGGGTCTCAATAAACATTAGATGCCTTCTGCAGGGAATGCTATGGTGTATCACTGGGATCTACTCTTCAGGACTGAGGCTCTCATCCCAGCAGCAGCCTGTTATATTGGCAGCTGACGGTTCACAGCTGAGTGCCTCACCAAGGTCTGCTTTTAGCTGAAGAGAGTTGCCTCACCTAAACTCATAGTCCTTTCCCTGGGGCAGCTGCCTCCAATGTCTGGTCCATGTAGTTGAGAAGAAAGGCCCTTGACTCAAAACAGAACAACAATAAAGAGCCATCCCAGTTCTAGAGTTTCCCAGGGCCGTTGGTGAGATGGCATCTGTTAAACATCTCTTTCTTCCAGCTCCAGAGTTCTTCACCACCTTCAGGTCTTGAACTTGAGGAAACTGCCCCGAGAATCTCCTGTATGCAAATCTTATTTCCCAGGGAACTCGACTTGGAATGCTTTCTTCTTCCATCTAGAAGTTTTTGCTTAATCAAGACCCTAAAGATGCAAGGTAGTTTGGCCAAGAGCGCTGCCCTTGGATGCTCAATCAAGCCGTAGTCTCTCCTCCATCTCTGGCTTGGCTTTGTCAGGTTCCAGTTGCCTGGACAGTAAAGAAAGAAGCAATTAGTCTTGCCCTGAGCTCAAAGAGAGATTCAGAAGTTTAACTGTATCTCTGGGAAACTTACAAATAGAAAAGAAACACAAGGAAACATATTAATCTTTACCAGAAATGCAAGAAGTGTGAATTAAATCCACCTTGAGATACCATTTTGCACTGACTAAATTAGCAGAACAAAGTAAAAATATATTCAAATACACATTGCTGGTGACATTATGGTGAATATTGGGCCCTCTTAATCTCCTGATTTAAATATAAATTTCTTAACACTAGGAGAAAGCAATATGGCAACATTGTGGAAGCCACAAATGTGTTCTTGCCCTTTGGCTCATTAATGGTGTTTTGAGAATCTATCTGAATAAATTTGTTTAAGAAAAGATACAGGATTTAAATTATGATCTCTTAAATCCTGCCAGGCTGAAAACCATATATGTAGTGTCCATAAATATGTAGTGGATAACAAAAAGCTGGAGCATAGAACTGAAAGATTGGGAGCTACATATTGCATTCGAAATGCAGCTGGAATTGAACATTCTGCAGTAGCTCCCCTTGTCCTCAGTTTCACTTTCTCTGGTTTCAGTTACCTATGGTCAACCTGGGTCTGGAAATATTAGGAAAATTCCAGAAATGAATAATTCATAAGCTTTAAATCGCACACCCTTCTGAGTTGTGTGATGAGCTCTCATGCTGTCCTGCTCTGTCCTGCCCGGAATGTGCATCAGTCCTTTGTGCAGCATCCATGCTATGGACGCCACTGTCCAGCACATCCATGCTATAGATGCCACCCGCCCATGAGTCATGTAGGAGCCAGCTAGGTAATCAGGCCAACTGCTACCATATTACAGTGCTTGTGTTCAAGTAATCCTATTTTACTTAATATTGGCCCCAAAGTGCAAGAGTTGTGATGTGGGCATATTACTATACATATTATATTTTATCACGAGTTAGTGTTAATCTCTTACTGTGCCTAATTTTTAAATTACACTTTTTCCTAGGCCATGTATGTATAGGGAAAAAACATAGTTTATACATGGTTCAGTACTACCCATGGTTTAAAGCATCTACTGGGGGTCTTAGAATGTATACCTTGCTGATAAGGGGGGACCACTCTATCTCGATGTTTCTCAAAGCTTGGTCTTCTGACAACATTCAGACAGCCTGGGGCGTTATTAACAGGTGTAATCCTGATCCTGACCTCAAATCTCAAGAAATAGTTTTTGTGAGTTAGGTCTGGGAACCTGCATGTTAAATACATTCTCCAGGTGTCCTTGTGCTCCCAAGTATGATTGCCCTCTATTGAAACTGTTGCTTTACAGTTTTTTGAGAGGCATAGAATTAGGAGGGATATTAACTTTGAAATTTGCTATAGTTATTTTGTTATTATGTTTTCACAATTGTTAGGAGGGGAAAACAGTGTAATTTTCCTTATAAACTCCAGAGAAAAGTCATTTTAATTATAGATGTCTTAATAGTCCCCTATTAAGGTGTATAGCTTGACCTCATCTACATGGGCAGGTTAAATATCAAGAGAGAAAAGTCTTGCACTAAGTAAAGGACACTCTTATTATTATTAATCTTCCTGGTAATAGGTATTTATGATATATTTAAGGATCTTTTGTTATTAACCATTCTAAAGCCCCCTTGGTTCTCTTTCTAGCACACTTCTGGCTCCTGCCTGGAGGAGGCTGGGATGTGGTTGGAGCTCTGTCATTGGTTTTAGGGAGAGTTTTTCTGAAGGCTAAAGCAAAGACATTAAACCCAAAAGCTTAAAACTATTGTCCCCTTAATCTGGAGAGAGGAATACACATGTGAGACAAATGCCCACTTCAGGGTGGAACTGGAAAGACAGATGGAAACGTTAGATTTTGAGAAGCCCACAGCACCCCCTCCTTGCCCAGCGGAGCCATTAGCACAACTAAAATAGCTGTAATAAAAGCAATGCATGTCTCTGTCTTAAGAATTTATTCCAATGACTATTTAACCATGTGCTAGCCTAGCAGACTTTCTGGTCTTTTAAGAAAAAAAGTTCTGGCTTTAGCAAAAGCATCTTTAACTCCAAATTCTGCACCAGAGGAATATTGGAAAGGGGGGCTATTCGAAGGTGAGCTCTTGATGCCAATTTGTGTTTGCCTGATACCCAGCCCAATTACTGATTGAAAGAAGCAAGAGAGAAGATTAGAATGCAGGTATGTGTGCATATTTGTGCGTGTGTGCATGCATACACACACGTACACACACATACACACAAGCCTCAAATAGACAAATAATTCATACAGTGAAGAAATATTACAGGATTGTAGAGGGCACATATTGATGCTGATGAAGCCAATGACAGAGGTAGAAATTCCTGTTTTATTCCTTGTCATGTTTGAAGAAGATGAAACAAAGATCCGTTCTTGGTTTCATGTGAGCTGGGAACAGGCCATGGAGAAACTGAATGGCTCTAGTGGCTTTGACTTAATATGAAGTTGTACAAACACCAGAGTCCAGAGACATCTTAAAGACTTTGCTTTTCCTAATGAGAGAAATATGTAAAGATTATAGGACATTCCAATTAAGACTGATTCTTAAAACTGAGGTTTCACCAAGTGGTTTGAGGTTAAAAAGGAATGGAAAAAGGTACTCGACTCAATCTCGGATTTTTTTCTTTAAATCATGCCCTGTTTTATTAGTGTTTAAGTAGTACCTCTAGTACTGCCAGTTAAGATAATTATGGCTAAATGTTGTAACTGGAAATTACACTTTTACTTTTAAATTAAACTGCTTATTTGATTTAAAAACTCCTGCTTATTTCTGAATATCTGGTAAATGTGTGTTTCGCAGTTTAGGCTGTGCATTTCATAAGTAACACCTTGCTACTCATCTGAAAAATCAGAAACTGGAACACAAAAATCAAGTGAGGATGGTCAAGCTACAGTAGTGTTGAACTTTCCGGGTCATTTACATACATGCCTATGCATGTATGCATGTCTGTCTTTTCTTCCTTATTTAAAAAAAAACAAGATTCTTTATAAATATGGATTCCTATGGTATAGTGTTTTGCAAACATACAATCTGACTGAATATTAATATCTGTTAAACCTAGAGGGATATAAATATCATTCATTGAATTTTCTGTATTTAGCTATATATTCTAAATATTTTCCTACTAAAAGAAAATATACAAGCAGAAAAGTTACGTGGTCCAGGAAATAGATAAATACATGGTAGGAGTGTGTGTGTGTGTGTGTGTGTGTGTGTCTGTCTGTCTCAGAGGTAGTAGGCAGATAGAGTGTTCTTGTATAGAGATAAGCAAACATTTCTGTAAAGGGCCAGATAGTGGATATGTTCAGCTTGGTGGACCATAAGGTGATCTCTATTGCATCTACTCAGCTCTGCCATTATAGCATGAAAGCAGCCCTAGACAATACATTGAAGACTGGGTGTGGCTGTGTTCCAATAAAAGTTTATTTACAAACACAGGTAGTGGGCCAGACTTTGTTCTTAGTTTGTCAATCTCTGATTTAGACAGTAGATCAGGCAATGTATCATTAGAATTGTTTTTTACACACTCAGTATTTTGCTTATGAAGACATGAGACTCAGAAAGGTAAAATGACTTGCCCCAAGACACACAGCAAAGCCAGAGTCAGAATCCAGATTCCCACGATGTCCCTTGATCCCCTTAACACAGAGTAGATGCCAAAGTTGTGGCTTACTCCACAGGCAGAGGGAAGGGGGCCACAGGAGAGAGTGAAGAAAGTCTCCTTCCTGACAGTAATCAGGGCCAGGCTGTGTTTTGCCCATGGTTTCTTGTTTGGCTGGTTTTTAATGGGAGCGGTACCACCAGGCAGGGAGGCTCTTGGATCTGCCACTCTGCTTAGCTCTGTACCCTTGAAGCAGATCATTTCCCCACCTTGGGCTTCATTTTCTTTAATCTGTAAAATCAAAGCTTTGACTTGATGATCTTGAATTTCATTTTGTTCTCAAATTTTATGATTCTTCAAGTGTATTTCTTCCAGTTCAGGTTTTTTCCCATCAATCCACATTGATTCACCAGTGGGCTAAAACTTACACAGGCCTTGAGTGCAGAGAGGCCTGAAGTTGGTGGCCTTGGATGCAGAGAGGCCTGAAGTTGGTGGCCTTGGGTGCAGAGAGGCCTGAAGTTGGTAGTTCCACCTGGGTGCTGCACACCTGGTCACAGATTTCTGTGTTTATCAGGACACCCACTTCTACTACCTTTCTGGAGCATCCCAGGAACTCTGATGACCTCATTGTTTCTTGGAGCCAGCGTTGATTACCATAATAAAGGTACCTACCTGCTCACAAAGCCTTTCTGTTTTTGGCTCTGAATTGCTGAGCTGGGTGTTTTACCAACTCATTGGTCTTGCTCATAGATTTATCTATCCCCTTAGAATCTCCACCTCTCACTGAACTTCTGCACAGTAAGCATTTTTATAGGAAACCATGCCCTGGTTTCAACATATGCAAGGTGAGGCAGGATGAGGCCCTCCTGTGAAGTTATTCTGGGTGAATGTATTACTGCCACCCATTGGTACATTTCTTCCAAGGAGACTTAACATTGTCCTCTCTCTACTCTAGGACCTCCTCTATTATAGTTAAATTTTCTCCCTAGAAAAATGCAGTGTAGGAAACAGAGCACTGGACTGAATCGAAAGACCTGGATTCAAATCCGGATGGCAGTCCTTTACCCTTTCTCCCAGGTACCCAACTGAACACTGCAGAAGGCAGCCTCTCCCTCATCTTCCACAGCCCATTGCAACAGATCTGACCTCTAGTTCTACATGAGAATAACCAGGGATGTAAGAAAAACTCAGACTCCTGAGCTCCTCCCCAGATCCAGTGAATCAGAGCCTCTAGGGATGGTACCCAGGCACTGACTGTTACTAAATTCTCCCCGGGTAATTTTAGTGAGTCACAAGATGCAATAGACTAAATTATATCATCAATGTGAATCCACCTTTAAAAAGGGCCATATCAGTGTGTTATCCTATTATTTTTGTTGGTATTTCTATTTAAAAGAAAAACACTGAAATTCTATACAAATAAATCCCAAATAAAATAAATAAAATAACAAGTGAACAGAATGAAGCAGCCTATTTTCCAACACAGTTTGGTTTTTTGAAGTTTCCCTTGAGATGTACAACCTTCCTAGATTGAAATTAGGGTCCAGGCTGGATGCAGTGGCTCATCCCTATAATCCCAGTACTTTGGGAGGCTGAGATGAGAGGATTGCTTGAGACCAGGAGTTCAAAGCCAGCCTGCGCAACACAGTGAGACACTGTCTTTACAAAAAATGAAAAATAAATAAACAAAATTAGCTGACCATGGTGGTGCATGCCTGTAGCCCCAGCTACTTGTGAGGCTGAGGAGGGAAGATCACTTGAGCCCAGGGAAGTTGAGGCTGCAGTGAGCCAAGGTCACAGCGCTACACTCTAGCCTGAGTGACAGACAGTGTCAAAAAAAGAAAGAGAGAGAGAGAGAGAGAGAAAGAAAGAAAGAAAGAAAGAAAGAAAGAGAGAGAAAGAAAGAAAGAGAGAGTGGAAGAAAGAGAGAAAGGAAGGAAGGAAGAAAGAGAAAGAAAGAAAAGAAAGAAAGAAAATTTAAAAAAAGAAAGGATCTGGTAACACCTACCCAACAGCCCAAGGAACTAGATTGAATGTGCTGCCACTATTTAATCCTGTGGACACCCTAAGAAATTGTGTCCGTGGTCCTATTTTGTAAGGGAAGTGTCTAACGCTTGGGGAGGCAAATCACTTTGCAGAAATTCCCATAACTGGGAAATGAGAGTAATGGGAATGAACATCAGGGTAAAGGGCTCTTTGAATTAGATCATAGCTGCTCCCTGATCCTACCAGACAGAGCTGAAATCACCATCACTTTAAGTTGCAGATGACAAATGAATAACCCTAATGATGGCAATAATATCACATTATTATCTTTCATGTTGTCAACTCTCCACGATACTTCCCCATCTTTTGTATTTTAGAGGATCATCTTATTGAAATCACAACCTGAGGTAGTGACTAAAAAGCTGTCCTCCATGTAAAAGTGGGTGGAATTCCAAAGTTTTAATAGGAAATCCCCTAAGGAACACATGACGTAGACATGTAGCAGATGAGTTCTTGCCAACCCATTATATCCCTGTCCAATGCTGAGGAGGAGGCTGGCTCTGTGGCTGGTCAAGATCCTACTAGTGGAAACAAATTTACCAAGTGATCTACCAATTCCATTCCTAGGTGTCTACCCAAGATAAATAAAAACATTTCTTCATATGCCTTTGAGTCCTTATAGCTTAGCTCCCACTTATGAGTGAGAACATGCAATATTTAGTTTTCCATTCCTGACTTACTTCACATAGAATAATAGTCTTCTGTCCATCCAGGTTGCTGCAAATGCCATTAATTCATTCATTTTTATGGCTGACTAGTATTCCATTGTATGTATATATCCCACAATTTCTTTATCCACTTGTTGATTGATGGGCATTTGGGCTAATACAATGGACTTTGGGGACTTCAGGGAAAGGGTGGTGGAGGTGAGGGATAAAAGACTACAAATTGGGTTCAGTGTATACTGCTCAGGTGATGGGTGCACCAAAATCTCACAAATCACTGCTAAAGAACTTATGTAACCAAATATCACCTGTCTCCAAAAAACTATGGAAATAAAAAATTAAAAAGGAAAAAAACCAAAACATGTGTTCAAAAGGCTTATACATGAAAGTTCATAGCCAAAAAATATAAACAACCCAAATGTCCTTCAACAAGTGAATGGGCAAACAAAATGTGGTATATTTGTACAATGGAATACTATTTGGCCATATAAAGAAATGAAGTACTGATAAATGTTACAACATGGATGAATTTCAAAAAACATCATGCTAACTGAGAAAAACCATATGCAGAAAACTACATAATTAATATGTCATTCCATTTATACAAAATACTCAGAAAAGGCAAATCTATAGAGACAGATCAGTGATTCTCTAGAACTTCCAGGAGATGGGAACAGAGCTTAATTACAAACAAGCACAATATCTTAAACTGGGAAATGTCCTAAGATGGAATGGTGGTTATTTTTATTATTTTGTAAATTTTGAGGATTTTACTATAGGTGTATGACAGCAAGGTCACTATGATTCAGAATTCTACTTCTCCTTGGGCAGGCGCAGTGGCTCACGCTTGTAATTCTAGCACTTTGGAAGGCCAAAGCAGGTGGATCACTTGTTGTTGGGAGTCAGAGACCATCCTGACCAACATGGAGAAATCCCATCCCTACTAAAAATACAAAATTAGCCGGGTGTGGTGGTGCATGCCTGTAATCCCAATATACTCTGGAGGCTGAGGCAGGAGAATCACTTGAACCCAGGAGGCTGAGATTATGGTGAACTGAGATCACACCAGCCTGGGCAACAAGAGCAAAACTCTGTCTCCAAAAAAAAAAAAAAAAAAAAAGAATTCTGCTTCTCTTTTTCTCACCATATTTTGGCAGAACATCCAGAGAAGATCTAGCCCATGGGGAATTACACCAGCAAGCAGATTCTAGAGACTAAAATGCAAACCTAATTCCACTTCATAAATTGATATAAAGAAACCTGTCTTCCCAGGAACAAGAATGCTCATGCCATCCTACCAGGGCCCCCGCTTTCTACACTGGGTATTTGGGAAATGGTTGTTCATCTGTGGCTCACTCTCTGAGTATGCAGAAAGACCACAGAGTAAGGGATGTTTCATACCAGTCACCCAAGAGGCCTGCGAACAAACCAGCCTTTTACTGAAGATGGCCCTTTATGGAGCACTTTGCTACTTCCCAGATTCAGTGAGTCTTGATGAGGACACCCCAGGTGAATGGCTGCCAAGTGGATTCCCTTCCTTTCCCTTCACTATGCTGCATCCAGACAACCTGCCTTCTGTTTGAGCAGTCTTTCTCGGCCAGGATATCATGCACTGTCTTAGGTTTCTTTATTCTTATGTACTGTGATATTACAGATCTGTCTTGGCATTTTGGTGTGGTTATGCTGACCTACCTTCCAAGAGTAAGATGTGACCAGACAGCTGACACCCTCATTACTGGTTCAAAGACCCTGTTCTCTTAGATTCTGAGGATGCCCGCTACACCTGTGGACTGACTGATGCAGGGTAGAGGCATTAGGTCGACCCTCATAAACTTCCTATTCTCTTAAATGCAAAGTGAATAAACAGCTGTCTTTTCTCAAAGTTTGTTTAGTACTAGAATGCACGGCATTCTCCCTTCACTTGAAACTCAAATCATTCCAGTTTACTTCTGCTTCTGCCTCCTGGAAAGGGATACAAACACGGGATGGACCTTGGTCATCGACTTGTTCCAGATGTCTCAGTCGTAACACCTGGGTAAGTGGGCAATTGTAGAGGGCCTTCTTCACTTTAAATGTCACATCAGTTCTTTCCCCACCTTGAACTGCAGGAATTTGGACTAGATGGTGGCTGAGCTGTTTGCATCTGTCCAAAATAATCACTGGGCTTTGGTGGCTCTTTGGAAAGAATCTACTGACAGGGTTGTCTCACAGCTCTACTCTTGATCCCCACCTTAGCCTGAACCATAGCTCTATCATCAATCTTAATCTTGGACTTGAATGAACACCAATCTAAAACGCTATAAGAATACACAGTACTCAGCATGACAACTGGCAGTTTCACTTCTAAGATTATTATTTCACCTTTAGCAACATCCTTTATTTTATCCCAACCCTCATGGTATTAATCTGGTCTTTAGGTTTAATTTTAAAATCACTTCCATTCGTTGAATGCCTAGTGTGCCTCATGTAAGAATTGTTTCTCATCTACCTAGCAATCAACTAATGTCCATTATATATATACATATATATGTATATATATATGTGTGTATATATATATATGTATATATATGTGTGTGTATATATATATATATATATGATGGAGATATATGACATAAATTATCAATTTCTCCTTTAGCTGTGTATCTATCTTGTATCATCTACTTACCTATATCTAATCTAGAGTTTTTCAGTATCAGTGTCAGGTATCAGTACTACTGGCATTTTGAACTGAATAATTCTGGGGGTGGGGACACTGCCCTGTGTATTTTAGTGTATATGGCAGCATCCTGGGCCTCTACTAGATTTTGGTAGCAACATGCCCCCACTCCAAGTTGTGACAATCACAAATATCTCCAAACAATGCCAAATGCCCCTGTGAGGTGCGGCCCTGATCTAATTTATCATCTGTCTATTTATTTTTCCTGGAGAAATGTAAAAATGTTCAGAAAGCACAGAGTAGACATTATTATTCCCATCTCGCAGATGAAGAAACTGAGACTGAGAGTTTTGGTGACTGGTACACAGTTATGTAAGTATTAAGAGATGGTACACAATTGCAAAAGTAGATTTGCCTTATTAAAAAAAAGTCCATGTTCTTTCTGTGATACTAGGCTATTTTAAATTAAACATGATGCTACACATGTTATCCTCAATGCCATCATTCTCCTTTATTCTCAATTTAAAATTATCCTTACACTTAATTCTGACTCTCAAGAAACATGTCTTCCAGCCAAAACATATGTAAATGTATGTAAACCCCAAAACTTCTTTTTAAAAGAAATTTATTTTAGATTCAGAAGCACACATGCAGGTTACATGCATAGATTGCATAATGGTGGAGTTTGGGCTTTAAGTACTCATCGCCCAAATACTGACTATCTGATAAAATCCTATCCTCCACTCAAGACTTAACCCTATTTCTAATCCCAATTCTTAGTGACATAATCGCTTTCTCAAGTTTGTTTCCTATGACACCAGACAATGAGGATGTTGGTTGAGAAGAGGTAGTCCTCCAGTGCCAGTGCAACAGAAGTTTGTCAGCTCACTTACAGCCAGGGACATGGTTTCCCAGACATACAGTTCCATTATAAAGGAGGCAATAGGTTTCTTCTCCTCTGCCGATCCTTTAAGCATGCCTATAGACGCTGGCCTGCCACAAACCCCCTGAAGTTGGGCTATCTGGAAATTCTAATAATAGAATGTATCTATTTGCACTTTTCTGTGATGGGCAGGAACTTATAAATTTAACTCCTGAGAAACCCAGTGCTATGGTCTGAATGTGTCCCCCAAATTTTATATGTTGAAACTCAATGGCCAGTGTGGTAGTATTAAGAGGGGGGCCTTTAGGAGGTGGTGAAATCATGAGAGGAAAGCCTCTGGAATAGGATTAGGGCCCTTATAAAGGAGACCAAAGCAGTGGGCACATCCTCTTCTATTTCGTTTGCCATATGAGGACATGGTACTCAAGGCCCTGTCTTGGAAGCAGAGTCCTGGCCCTCACCAGACACGGAACCTGCCAGCATGTTGATATTCAACTTAGTCTAGAAATAAGTAAGACATTTCTATTATTCTATTATTTTTATTGTTGTATTAGAAATAAATCCATTTAAATTAGTATAAATTACCCAGGCTTGGGTATTTTGCTACAGCGGCACAGACAGATTAAGACACTCAACAAATGAAAAAAGGGACTTTGAACTGATCCACTGGCTTCTCAGAGTCTGACATTTTGGTTCAGATTTGACACAGTGATTTTGATTTCTGCTTCAATACCCTGATGTCCATTAGATGGCTGACGGCTTCAGGTCTTCATGTCCAGAATTCAAACAGGAGGAGATATTGTTTTATAGCAATTAACAGTGATGCTTTGAAGGGATGGCAACAAGCTGAAAAAAAATTAATTGAAAATTTAACCTTTAAATAAAAATCCTCAAATCTTAGGTTTCCATTTGTAAGCAGCTATGCTGTCTATGCACATTCTGTTGTATTATTTAAGTATTTTCTACACCATTTCTGATTAATACAGCAGTGCTATTTTCCAGTCCAGCATCCTTAATAAATACATGTGTCAAATATCTGCTTCCTCCCCTCAATGCAAAGACTTTTAATTCACCTTGTTTGCATGTGCTAACTGATTGCATAACGAGATTAACAGCTCTGTCTTTTTTTTCCTGCTGCAGATTTTATAAGAAAAGCCAGTGGGCTCCCAGACAAAGTTAAAAAGGTACCTTTTTAAATTTTGCATATTGTTAGCTGCAATCCGGTTGCTAATGTTTGTTTTATTTCCATCTGTCAAAAGCAATGCCAAAATACGTTGTGTTTGCCTTGAGTTGGCTCAATTAATCCTCCGCTGGAAACAGTTCTGTCATTTCATGTTTGGTTAAGGACCTGATTCAGTAGCTCCCAAACTGAGAGCTCATCTCTGCCAACGGCAGCCAGTATATGTTTTACTACAAATTTATGGGAAATATCCACTTGACAAAGACAAAAGGGAAAGGTGGAGTGGAGCCCTTAGAGGAATGTCAATTTGGAGTTAACCTCATGTCCACCTTGGGAACAGATAACAACGTCCTGGGCTTGGCCCTGATGACCTGCTCTTGTGGCACTAAAACAACAGCTAGGCCAGGCACGGTGGCTCACTCCTGTAATCCCAGCACTTTGGGAGGCCAAGGCGGGTATATCACCTGAGCTGAGGAGTTCGAGCCCAGCCTCATCAACATGGTGAAACCCCGTCTCTACTAAAAATACAAAAATTAGCCGGGCGTGGTGGTGCATGCCCATAATCTCAGCTACTCGGGAGTCTGAGGCAGGAAAATTGCTTGAACCTGGGAGGCAGAGGTTGCAGTGAGCTGAGATAGTGCCATGGCACTCCAGCCTGGGCAACAGGAGCAAAACTCTGTCTCAAAAAAAAAAAAAACAAAACAAAACAGAACAGCTAATGGATTACCCTGGGTAAGTGTGGGGCAGACCCCAAGAAATCGTGTATTAGTTTGTTAGGGTTGCTATGACAAAATACCGCAGACCAAGTGGCTTAAATGACAGACTTATTTTCTCAAAGTACTGGAGGCAGAAGTTTGAGATCAAGGCGTCGAAAGCGCTGGTTTCCTCTGAGGCCTCTCGCCTTGGCGTGTAGATGGCTTCCTTCTCCCTGTGTCCTCACATGGTCTTCCTTCTGCACTGTCTGTGTCCAAATCTCCTCTTCTTATAGAAACATCAGTCATATTGGACTAGGGCCCAGCCATATGGCCTCATTTTACCTTAATTACCTCTTTAAAGGCCTTATCTCTAAATACAGTTATACTCTGAGGTACTGGGGGTTAGGGCTTCAGCATATGAGTTTTGGGAGGACAAAACTCAGCCCATAACAGATGGTAGCCAAAATAACATAATATAAAATAAATGCATAATGAGATAAGAAGGGAAAGATCTCAGAACAAAAAATGTAAAAGCAGCCGCTCTGTAGTTTTCTCTCTATATATAACCTCTGATTCTTCTTGCTTCTTCTCTTTCTCTCTTTGAATAAAGCTCTATTGCCATGTCTATGGAGCCAGCATATTTGGCAGAATGTAGGCTTTTGAATTAGTATGTTCTGAGTTCAAATCCTGACTTGACCTCTCATTAGCTGTACGGCCAAGGGCAAGTCATTTAAATTCTGTCTCATGTTCCTGGTTCTTACAGTGGGGTTAGCAACAACTACCCCAGCTGGTTTTGTTTTGTAGGGGTTGGGTACTACACGTGGAAGCCAGTGGCATATCAGAGTTGGATAAATGGAAGCGTTTTGTCCTGAATGAAGGCCATAGTGGATATGTTGTCTACAGAGAAGATAAAAGTAATAACATAACTGACTTTGACAACGATGTCAGTGGTGAAACACTCCTTGTCAGAGCAGGTGGGTCTCACTGCCAGTCCCTCCTCCCTTGTACAGAAGTAGAGAACACACAATATCGTGTTCTTTCTCTTTTTCTCTTTCTTTCTGTTTCTCTCTCTTTCTGTCCATCTCTTTCTCTCTCTCTTCCTCTCTCCTCCACTCTCTCTCTCTTCCTCTCTCCCTCTTTGTTTCCCTCCAGCTCTCTGTTGCACACACAGTCACACATTCTCACACCTGTATGTCGAATTTAGTCATTCTCAAAAAAGCCTAACCAGAGGTATTTCACATGGCTGCACATCTTATTTTTTATTCATTTTTTCCAAGAATTTTCCAAACTTCACATAAATTATATATGATTGAGGATAATCATCATTTATTGTTGTTTTGGAAAGAGGAGGCCTAGTGGTCTCTGGCTAGAGCCTCCCTCTTCTATCCCAAATGTCGTCAATCTCTCCAGCTGGCTTCTAGGTCCAAAAAACATCCTTACCATGAGTTAGGAATCAAAATGTGCAACAACTAGTACCAGGAAAAGTGTGCTTGCCTGGCCTCATAGTTTTTATTATTCCCCACTCCTTTCTAAAGTGGTACCCAAACCCTGGCATCTTTATATAAAGTAGCTGCTTATATAACTAAGTAGCTATACTTTATAAGTAACTGCTTTATATAAACAGAACAGAAAGTTGGTTAGTTGTGCTAAAAACAAAAACAAGATCAGCAACAAGAAACAGAACTCTGAATAGTACATTTCCTTTCTCAATGGGAAACATCTGTCTTCATGCATTATCAAAAAGTCTAAACCCTCAGCATGAATCATTAAAGTTTTCCAGAGAGATATTTTACCTTGGGATTTTGTGAAGTAACTTTCTCATTCTAGATCCCCAATGATAGAAGAAATAGATTATGGTGTATGCATTGTGTGAAGAATCATACAGCTATTTAAATGATGGGTGATGACGGCCGTGTTATATCTGCAAGTTATATCATGTTAAGTGAAAAAAAGATGCAAAATGTTATATATTATAAACCTCATATTAATATGTTTAAGAGATTTAAAAAATGTTAAAAAATAATAAAGAAATTCTAATTATGTCTAATAATGTTTAAAATTAGTACTCTCACCCCAGGATGCATATGGAAAGAGGTGGTTGGTAGGTCTTTTATGTACTCTGTTCTTGTTGCATCTCAGAATCCCATTGGTTTAGGCCTGATTTGGGTATCTGTAATTAACAGAACAGGTGGCATGTGAGTTGTGAGTGAAAGGTGGGATCTAATTTAGGATTTAATGAAGG
Organism: Sapajus apella; assembly: GCF_009761245.1. Taxonomy (NCBI): domain Eukaryota; kingdom Metazoa; phylum Chordata; class Mammalia; order Primates; family Cebidae; genus Sapajus; species Sapajus apella. Next base: position 9,366,817 of record NW_022436955.1, on the reverse strand, counting down.
TAATCAAAAGATGGGGTTAGTATGGTTGAACCTAATCTGAAATGACAACTTTACAGAGATTTTTTTAAACAGTTGGCTTACCCATAATTTATATAACTTTTGAACATTACAAAGCAGAGCTTTAATGAGAACCTCTGAGTTTTTCTAACTCGGACACGGTAAAATGGTTAGCTTATAGAGGATTGTTTTTACTTAGGTGGCTTTTTTTTTTTTTTTTTTTTGCCAGACAAGTTCTTTCTATATGATTCTGGATGCATGTAGATTTGCCCAATATAACAATTCCATGGGTCAGTCTCACGATTGTGAGTTGCAGGATTTTCTAGGTTCTGTTTATAGAAATTGTTTAATTTTAAATATGTGAATGATAGAATTATTATAAAGTCATGTTTAAAGGGCATTCTGCTTTCCCCCAACATGTGCCACTACATGTAGCCACCTCTCTGGTTTGCTATGCACCGCTCGCTCTTATTTCTGTCCCCTTGCATGGTTAGAATTTTTCTATGATTGCCTTTGGGTGTGGTGCTGTGAAGGATTTTAGGAAGCAGTAATTATTTGTCAAAATGGGAAGTTAACAAATAATAAAAGTAATGTCTTAGCAGCAGGACTATAAATTCCACTCCTTTTCCAAAGACGAGGAAGAAGAGTAAGAGGAGGAGAAGGAATAAGATCAAGAAGAGGAGGAGGAAGAGGAGGAAGAGGGGAAATGGGGAAGGGGAGGGGAGGGGGAGGGAGAGGGGGAGGGGGAGGGGGAGGGGGAGGAGGAGGTGGCGGCGGCGTTGGCGGCAGGCGGCTGTGGCAGCAGCTAGGCGAGGTGGCTTATGCCTGTAATCCCAGCACTTTGGGAGGCCGAGGCAGGAGGAAGAGCACAGAAGTTCTAGACCAGCCTGGACAACATGGTGAGAACACCCTCTCTAGAAAAATAATTTTAAAAAATAGCAGGGTGTGGTGGTGTATGCCTGTAGTACCAGCTACTTGGGAAGAGGCTTGAACCTAGGAGATTGAGTCTGCAGTGAGCTGTGATTGTGCCACTCCACTATAGTCTGAGCTAGAGTGAAATCCCAACTCAAAAAAAAAAAAAAAAAAAAAGAAAAAAGAAAAGCAGTAGATGACAGAACAATATTTTTCACTCATGAGAGAATGCAGGATGAAAATGTGTTCCCTGCTTTGTCTCATACCCATATGTGCACACACATATACTGTCACACTGTCTCCATCTGTCTCAGAGACTCAAGTTTTATACCAATCATAAAACTAGTTAGTCATGTATTTAAAGCATCTCTTGCTCTTGAAAGGGGCAGTTGACTCCCTGCATCTTGTTCCATCTCACTGACATTCTCTCATAGGAAATAAAAGTGTGCAGTGAGGGTGGGCAGGACCCCTTATATCTCTAGGGCCATAACCCAAAACAGGGAGAGGGCTGTGTTGGGGCGGGGAGAGGAAGGGCCCTGGAAACAGTGCATGCAAGGAAGGCTATTTCTGTTACATTGAGTCATTGTTTTAAAGCCTCAGAGAACCAAACAGATAAATTAGGAGATGATTCCACCTTACTCAAGAAGTGCCTGAGCAGAGGCACACTTGTTACAAACTAGCAATTTCATGTGTTATCACTTGGGAGTGTCTATCAACAAACAGAAGTCAATGGGAGTGACTGGGAAGTACTCCAGAACAAAAATATAAAGGACATTACACTGAAAATGATTTATTGTATAAGTTGGGTGTGGGGAGAGCATATAGAATGCTTGGTAAAATGCCAGAAGTTGAGGCCCTGAAACACTATTTTAAAACCGTTTTGAAAACAACAACCACAACATAGACGGATATAGAAAAAATGGAGCTGCCTGGTACAAGAAAATGTTGCAAGGAACTTACTATTTGACCACAGGAGGAAAAATGCTAACTACCCACAGTTATGAAAGAAATGATCAGAAAGTTAAAACATAGCTGAGTAGGATACACTTGAAAACATGTCCCCAGATTCCTGCCTTCCTTCCTTTCTTCTTTCTCTTCTTCGTTCTTTTCTGTGGTCTTAGAAGAAATATTTATTGAGCATCCAACATGAGTCAGAGGAATACAAAGGAAAAGATGATAAAAGAAATAGGGAGACAGAGAACTGATACAATATACATAAGTTGTAGATGTGTCTAAAGATTAAAAGAGAGCAAGTGAAAACAATCATCAAGGGTATAATTAAACAAAATTTTCTGAAGCTGAAAAGATCTAAATATGGAGATAAAAAAATTCCTACTGTATTTTCAGAAAAGATAAGGAAAAAGGATTCACACCTAGAAGAAAGTAGTAAATGATAGAAAGTGGGGTAACTTGTACGGTGTTTTCAGGGAGAACTGTGTAATCCAAGAATGTTGTCACCAGCCAAATGGCCACTCATGGATAAAGGTAAAAATAAATGAATAAATAAATATTAAGAAATAAAACAAAAACATACATTTAAAAAACATCCAAAATATGCTATCTGTAAGCTCTTATTTGAGGGAGAAAGAATTTGAATGTGATCTACATACTACTAGGACTGAGTGGGATGAATGACCCAAGAATGGGAGAAATCATGGTATTAAAAGTGATTTTGAGAAAGCAATTGATCTGAAGTCAAAAACTAAATATCCTTCCAATTTGAATGCAAATGTCAATATCATTCTCAAGAGATAGTTCTCAATTATGCAGTGCTAATAGAATAGAAAGTGGGTTTAGAGAAAGGCATGAAAAACATAAACACACTAAATTGCTCATCGTATAAAGGGAATGAGAGTTGACATGAAATCTTGAAAACCAGAGGAAAAAGCAATTCAAAGATGTGAAATGAAGACAAAGTAAAATTTTGAAAAGATTCCTTCTAAACTACTGGGGAAAAAATGAGCAAAAGCAAAATGCAGACCAAAAAATTAAAATTATAAATAAACAAATATTTAAGAGAAGAGGTAGCAAATCATTATGTGAAGCAGATGTGAAATAAGATGGCCAAATTAGTAATAATGTTAGCTAATTGCTGCCTGTCAGTTACTTCATACCAAGAAATTTGCTCTAAATACTTTATATGCACTCTATGGCTTCATGTAATCTTATTTTACAGACAAGGAAACTGATGTACAGAGAGTTTAAATACATGCAAAGAGCTTAGAGCAAATTTCTTCACATACAGCATTGATGCCTGACATCTCTCATGGTACTGTAGACAAGGTCCCTGTGTAAGCCTGCCTTGGCAAAGAGGATGCCACCTAAAATCTATAATATGAGTTTCTCCAGTTTTTTTTTTTTTTTTTGTAATTTTATTTCCCCTACAACACAACTCTGGTATCACCCTACTGTTATGTTGAGAGTACGGGAGAAAATGGCGGTGGATATCTATCAGGTACACATGGAAAAGTACCTGATAATATCATTACTGTAAACATCTAGACTTTACCTAGTAGTTACATCTTATTGACCTGTCTTGTTTTACTTGTATTCTGAGTACCAAAACTGACTCTCTAGCCTAGAGACATGCTGGTTTAGCCAAGGCACGTAGCCAAGAGTGAGATGGGGCCAGGGGCTAACAATTCACAGCTCTGCCTCCCCGAGGAAACCACACAGAGATAGTGCAGCGTCTGCCAACAAAAGGTTTCCACTGGGCACTTTCCAGACAATTTTTAAAGATTCTGTATAATTAATGATATTTCCCAACAATTGAAAAGGCCAAGCTTTTCTTACTATGTTCAACACTATATCTCTACCTGGTGCTACATACAATGAAAGGATAAAGAAAGTTGAAAAACATGGTTAAAAACTATTAGCAGGGAAATACAGAAATAAAAAAAGAAGGACTGGCGACCTTAGATCAGACAAATTTTATTCCAGACCAAATACTATTAAAGGAGACAAAGAGTGTCACTTTAAAATCCACAGTGGAGATAAAATGTCGTGAAAATTTATTTGCTGAATAACATAACATCAAAATATATAAAGCTAAAAATGTTAGAAAGAAAGTGGGAAATTTACAGAAACACGTTTGCTTTGGGAGAAAGTAACACACCTCTCTTACCCTTGGCAGCTAAAATAGACTAAAATACATAAATATAAAGTACATAGTTACATAGAAATAAAATAATTAACAAGAATATGGATATATTAAAATATGTTCTTTAAGCTTTTATGGAAGATATAAAAATTTTTACCTTATTATAGACTATAAAAATAAGCCAAATAAAGTTTTATTTTTTTCTTCTTTTAAGTATATACTTTATTTTTAATTTTTTATTTTAATTTTTTTTTAATTCAAAAAGCTTTTGGGGGACAGGTAGTTTTGGTTACATGGATAAGTTCTTTAGTGGTGATTCCTGAGATTTTGGCATGCAGGTCACCTGAGCAATGTACACTGTACACAGTGTGTAGTCTTCTATCCCTCACCCCCTCCCACCCTTGCCCCTGAGTCCCCAGAGTCCATTACTTAATTTTTAAGTGTTTGCATTCTCATAGCTTAGCTTCTATTTATAATTGAGAACACACAATATTTGGCTTTCCATTCCTGAGTTGCTTCACTTAGAATAATGGTCTCCAGTTAAAAAAAAAAAAAAAGAATAATGGTCTCCAACTCCAGCTAAGTTGCTGCAAATGCCATTATTTCATTCCTGTTTATGGCTGAGAAGTATTCCATGGTGTATATAGACCATATTTTCTTTACCCATTCATCAATTGATAGACATTTAGGTTGGTTTCATATTTTTGCAATTGTGAATTAGCACAATAAAGTTTTAAATCTTTTAAAACAAAGATTATAAGATCTCTTTAAGTTTAATGTCAATTAAATACAAATTAAAAATATAATTAAAAACAAATAATGAATATTAAAATTTCTTAATAATTAGAATAATAGGCTTCAAAATACTGATTGAAGAAATAAACCTAAGAAAATTTTATCATAAACGTATGTTATACTGACAAAGCTGTACTCCTAGGCAAGCTCACACCAGTAAGTCAATTCTTTATTAAACAAGAAATAATAATAACATTAAATTCTTCAGTCCATTTAAGATATCAGACTGAGACTCCAAAACCAACCTAGGGGAACTAGGTAGATGCAAATTATGAAGATAAAAACAGAAATAAATTGAAATAGAAAATAATTAGAAAATGGAATAGATAATTTATTCCAGGAAGTTATCTCCAAACTAACATCCTCCCCATGTCTCAAAAGTAGATAAAGTAGATCTCCTAGATCAACTGCTAGTAATCTAATGAAAGAAAAAAAAATAGGGACTCACCATTTACCCTTAAAAGGGAAAATTAGAAATAAGAGAGACCAAATAATTCCAGATATACAGATAATATATAAAGAAGACAGTATAGGTGTAATGGCCAATTCTAGGTTAATACATTGAAAAAAATCATCGATAAAGTTAATTATTTAAGGGAGAAATAGAAATAACTGAAATTGACTCAAAACAAGGCAAAGCAAAACAACTAATTAATTGAATAGACCAGTAACCACAGAAGAAAATTAAAATGTACTGTTTATATGGCAGGCAATTTCATTGAAAGTTTCTCTTAAACTTTTGAAAATCAGATAATTTCTATAATTAATATATTCTTCCAGGTAGGTGAAATATGAATAAGTTAGTAATGCCACAGACTATTTGTGTCTGGTATGCCTTTGAAGATGCAAAAAGACAAACTAGGAAAACAGCATCAAGTTAAAAGAAGAATATAGGATCTTATGCTGCCAGGTTTATGAAATGGATTGAGAAGCACATTCTCAAAACCAGACAGGCCACATAGCTTTGCAAACCTAGAGGAAAAACAGTTCTGAATGCAACAAGCACCCTCTTTCTCCCTCTCTCTCTGTCTTTCCCACATAGGGCTTCATATGCTCATGCATATGTATGTGTGCATGCAAATGCACATTTGCATATTCTCTCTATCCTTCTTTCTCTCATGTGCATATGCACACACAGATACACACACACACACACACACACACACACACAGAGATTTGATACTGACTTTCATTGTGTAACCTTAACTTGAAGTCCCCATAGTTTCAGCTGATGAGAATAATAGGTAACCATCCGCAAGCACTGTCAGAAATTTATTAGAAACCTAACAGTTCGAGAGCCCTACTCATTGCTTGGGCTTCAGTTAATTTCCTTATTACTACTTACTTCCAAAGGCATGCAAATAATAACCCAAAGAGATACAGAAAGGTGTTTTATTCTGGATTATTTTCTTGCAGGAAAAGAAATGTCAGAGAATCCAGTCATTAGAGCAGGAAAAACTTAAAGCCAAGCCTATCAGGTACAGAACTGTGACCAGTATCCCAGGGAAACTGGGTGATGACTAGAGACACTGTTTATCCTGGATCTTTGAAAGCACAGGGTCTAGTTTTATTCCTTGTAATTTTGAATGAGTTAAATACATAAATCAATAACACCATAATGGGAATCTGTACCTAATAGAAAAACAAAACAAAACATTGCTCTTGAGATTTAAAAAAAAAAATTAAAGCTCTGGAAATTATATTTTCCAAATATGAGACTTCCCACTTACATGTCAGAAACAGCCATTTTGAAACAAAATCGTGGTTCAGGAGAAGCAAGACATTAAGGTGAATACAGAGATAGAAAGAGAGCCTGTTGGGATAAGAACAGATGATAAGAGATTTCAAAAATTTATGGTGAAATTTTAGATTTGCATTAGTTAACAAAGAATAGAACCAATATAACAAACTGGAATTGATATGGGGGGAAATGTGATCAAGACATATTGTAATCTTCTATACTTTCTTACTAGAGGATCTGGCACATATTGATTTTACTCTTTTTTTTGGTAATTTGTGATTCTCCTTTTAATTGCAATTTTTCACTCTTCTCCAATGTATAGGAAAGGGCTATATTTCTTTAGAAATTTGCAACATATTTATTTTATTTTTGATAATTTAGGATTCTTCTTTTAATTTCCCATTTTTTACCCTGCTCCAATATATAGGAAAGGAATATATTTCTTTAGAAACCTCTGAATAGATGTAGCCTTTTGCTTCTTTGCATAAGTGCTCCAGACTGCTGCACAGTTTTTGAGTCATTCTTAAAACTTCTCTTTTTCAACATCCTGTCAGCTACTCTCCTAACCTCCATAATTTCTTTCTGAGCTAGGTCTGCCCCACTTTTTTCCCTTCAAGCTTTACCTACTAAATATACATCCTCTAGTCTGCTATGCACTGGAAAAGCAACCAACTAATTTTATTTGATGTATGTGAAAAATAATTGCCAACAGACGCTAAATCTTTAAAATGAAGCTGCGTAAGGCCATGAAAAATTTTTCTTGGAGAGTCAGTTAAGAGACATTACGATCCTTATTTTAACTCCTCCCCTGATTTTTTTTTTTTTTTTTTTTTGGTTTCTCTATTATGATGCCCTCTCTTTCTACATAGTAGATTGATTTAGGTATTTAGGTGTTCCTGTGTGTATAATCATCTTAATGAGTATTTATTGAGGCTCATGTTTGCATGAGAGCTTTGCAGGTGTTCTGTAGAATACCAATATGGGAAGGCCATTGGGTTTCTTTCGGAATACTTCACAAAGATGGGGGTGACCTTTATTGTTGCAGCCCTAGTAACTAATGTCTCAGTTTGTAGGAATAGTTCTAAGCACTAGATATTAAAGTAGTAACATGGGAGGAATTTTCCCTTATCCCCCTCACAGGGCATGTGACAGGGGTGTGGCTCGCTTCTTCGGTGCCCTGATGCTCAAACCCCCAGGAGGAGCATGCAGATGGGCAGGTCATGGGGAATGTGGGCTCTAGCCCCACAGCAGTGTCTAGGGTTAAGTGCTTACAGCTCCCAAAGCCCCACTGAGTGTGTGCTACAGTGTGCTCTTTCAGTTTTGCTGTCTGCAGGTGGCTTGTGCTAATCAGCTGAATTAGGCCCGCTGCCTTATCACAAGGACAGAGGGTTTTCTGTATCCCAGGCGCTTGTCCTAGTGTACTGGAAAAAACAGATCACATGTGGGCTTGGAGAATGAGTGCAAGGTTTTATTGAGTGGTGGAAGTAGCTCTCAGCAGATGGATGGGGAGCCAGAAAGGGGATGGAATGGGAAGGTGGTCTCCCCCTGGAGTCAGGCTGCTCAGCAGCCAGACTCTCCCCTGACCATCCCCAGCAGAATTCCCTTTGGCATCCAGGGGAACATTCCCTTTGTTCCACCATCGATGGCCTGCTGGCATCTGTCGGTGTGTTCTGCTGGTGTGTTCCTCTCGATGCCCAGCTGCTTGTATGTGTCTGCTTAAGGTCTCAGGGTTATATGGGCATGGGATAGGGGTGTGGTGGGTCAAAAGGTAACTTTTGAGTGTGAAAACAGAAATGCTTGTCCTCACTTAGGTCTGTGGACACAAGCCTGAGGGTGAAGTCCTTGCCAGGGACCCTGCCCTTCTCTACCCAGCATTTCCCTGTCTCCCCACTCCCGTATCAGTAGGACATTTTAGAAAACATTCCTGGAAGCTGAGATGACTCTTCCAACCCAAGTCCTGATTGTTCTTGAACCTGGGGGAAAACCTGGACTTATGCCATCTACCAAGCTTCCTTTCCTTCAGCTAAAAGTAGTTTCAGGGATGCTGGTGACATGTCACTCTTCAGTTGTTACCATGCCTTGGAGTTTAGTTTATATAGAATAGCCACAGTGGGAGGAGGAGTAGGAGGACTTCTGCAGAGGACATGTTGGTTACTGCAGTGGAACAGCCTCCTGAAGCCAGACGGCTTGATTCTCTTTATATGGGGGACTTCCCAAGTGTGTTTCAATCAGCTTGCTCTCTAAAACTGCACAGTGTGGGCTGAAGATCTGCTTGTGGGATGATCACTTGCTCTCTGACAACCCAAGAATTAGCAGGTCCCTTTATAGACAGTTTTTTGTAGCTCAAATTGAGATGCATAAAAATTATACATTTTAAATAAAATAGCCTGATCTGTTGAATAGCAGGAGAGACTGAAGTTGCTCTTGGACTCATGCATTTTATTGCTTTGGTTTAGTGGCTTAGTGGGTGGTAGGGTATCACTGGGGTCATATCATTGACTTTCTTTGCACAATGAAGAAAAAGAGGAGAAAGAGGAGGAAAGACAGGAGAAAAAGAAAAATGATGAGAAGGAGGGGAAAGAGTGCAAAAGGAGGAGCAAAGGGAAGGGGTGGAAGAGTGGGAGGAGGAATAGGAGAGGGAGGAGGAGGAGGGGGAGGAAGAGAGGGAGGGAGATGGATAAAAAAAAAAAGAATCAAAATACATGCATTACTTCTTTCTTGAGAGAAATTTGTATATAAGGATCCACCATGATTCAGCATCTGCTTCTAAGTAAAAGAGAAAAAGCTATTGTTTTCGTGCCTCAGCCAAAGACTGAAGAGAAAATAAAACAAAACAGACAGACACATAAACATAACTAGTTAGTTTATCTCTCTCAGGACTGAGAGACGGAAAGTCAACTTAACTCTGAGTCGTGAATCCTGGCTCAAGGGATATGGCGCATGGAGTTAGGATTTTAAATTAGGGGGTAGTTTTGAAGAATTTTGCATTCAACTCCCAACTCTGTGAGAAAACACACTGAAGAAACCCTTTGACAAATAACTCACTCCTTGTGCAAATTTGTCTCAATCTGACCCAGAGCAGGGAGTCAAAACTCACTGCCTCACTTAGGTCTACTTTGTTTTTCTCCACACTCTCACCTGCCAAATGAACAGCGTGGGTTTTGTTCTAGCTCCGCTTTCCCCTGCTTCCTAGTTCTCTTTCCCACTGCAGAGAGAAGGCTGGGACAATGACTAGATAATGCCTCAGTCCTGAGTGTAATCTGGGAGTGGAAAGGCTTATGAAGCCGAATTACTTGCAAGGTGCTCCAAGACTAAGGCCAAGCAAATCTGCTTGATAACATCAAGTTGAGAGAGACATGGGAAAACCAGTCTGGCCCCAGCAGGAAGTGGATGGCACACTCCAATTGCATGCCTGGAGGAAAGTTTATAGAAGAGTGAATAGGGTATAGGGTACTCACAAGGGGCAATGCCACGCCCAAGGCTAGGAACAGTGGAGGAGGCATTATTATGCCTAGGCCACTAACAGCAAAGAGAAGCAGGTCACCAGTACCTGGAAGGAGAGAATGGCAAGGTGAGTGACGCCATGGCAGGAGTCCTGTCAGGAGATAGCCGGCTCACAGAAACTTTCAGGGAAGTTGAGGGCTAAGTACCCTGATCTCATTCTTCTTCCTGTCTAGAGTCTTCGGCTGGGGCTCCACATGGGCCACATGCAAAGAATATGATAAGCCAAGGGAGTCCTTTAATGCAGTCCATGCAGGTCAAGCTTAGAAGCAGGAGAGAGGAGAGCGAGGGGTGAACTTGGGCAGGGTGATCAGGGGATGCACAGCTCTAAGGAAGAGGACTGTGGAAATCTGGAGAAGCCCTGACTTTGACCCAGCTGCTATCTCTTTTGCATCATTGTGCCTACAAGTTACAGGTATGGTAAGGGGAAAGAGGAGGGAACAGAGAATTCCCTTTCCTACTTTACCCATTAGCCAAAGAGGTAAAACAAGCGTCGGCCCCAGTGCCATGCAGCCTCCCCTGGGACAAGACACAATCCCCAAGAGGAAGTACTCTCCGGGTACACATCAATCCACTGACTAACAGATGTGTCAGACTCAGTAAAGCACAGATGCACTTTTTTCAGGACCATTGATAGCATGTTCCCCTCACTGGGCCAAAAGAGTAACAATTCATGAACCCCCATCTGGTTATGGTACACATACCAGATAACACGGTGATCTTGTCCGTCATTTGGTTTTAGTGGAGACTGTTTTCAAATGGAAGCAATCTGTCTTTCTCACATCTGGAAACAGTGGCTATTAACTATGGGGAAACCGTCTCCAACAATAGGTCAATTAATTACTGCATTTTAAAGTAGCTTGTTGAAAAACAACAATTTCCCTGCATTCCTGGGTATTTGTTCTCCATACCTTATCTATTTAAAATCACTGTTATTCTTGGCAGATAGGGAGACTTTATTATTTCTGAGAGCTTTACAGGAGATCATTTTCTGTTTTTTTTTTTTAATGTATGCAGAGATAGAATTAGGTTTTAATTATCACCGGCACCTTTTCACTATTAGACATAGACTTGAAAAGACAGAAAATGGGAACAGTTTATGCTGAGAGTTGATAAATTCTCAGAAAGATGACTTAGCCAAACACATCTTCAAGTCAAAATGCTATCTGATCAGAAAAAAACAGATAGGATCCAAATGTGAAATTGGCTATTTCTGTTTACTTATTAAATTTCTTCATACATTCCTGGTGTAATGGCCTGGGACTTCCATAAGCTTTTCCCTGGATGAGAAAAATCAAAGAGGTTGTTTTCACCTTTTCCTTAACATTCACCTTGGCATCAGCTGCATTATCTTTGGCCTTGGCTGGACTCTGCTAGTTGGGCTCTCTTATATGGTTTCCCAAGAAGCTACAGAAAAAAAGCTTGACTGACTTTTGTCCGAAGGGCAGTGAGCAATAATTTTTCATTGCCATGTGTTATCTGGTTGTGGGAGCTAGTCAAATCTGGGTTCAGAGACAAAACAGAAGTTGAGCTTTTCACACTGACCTTGCCAGCCCATCTTGAACGTGTCTAATTTTAAGCAATTCTGATAGGTATTGACCAACGCTCCTCAACCTTGGCACTTTTAACGTTTGAGGCTGAATAATTCTTTGTTGTGAGGAGCTGTCTGGCATTGTAGAATGTTTAACAGCATCCCAGGCCTCTACCCACTAGATGCCAGTAGTACCCCTCTCTCTTCAGTTGTGATGATTAAAAATGTCTCCAGATTTTGCTAAATGTCCCTTGGGGGGCAAAATCACCATTAATTAGGAACCAGTAGTATAAACACAACTATTTTATAATTATAAAATTAGATAAATGGATAGATGATAAATAGGTAGATAGGTAGGTAGGGTAAGTAGGTAGATAAGTTGTAGATGAATATACATGGGCACCTATGCATAGATCAACAATATGAGGGTTGTGATTTTGGAAAGACTGTGTGATATGTCTTCAAGCACATCTGGATTTCAGACTGAGCTCTGTCCAAAACAAGCTCTGGGATACTTCCTCATCTACATGGCCGAGCAATGTTGATCTCATAAGGTTTTGGTGAAGACTAGATGAGCACATGCTTTCAAGGTGCTCTCTGCTCACCTTGGTGCATAGCAGGTACTCTAGGAAAGCCATTTTCTTCCCACATGCAGAAGTTGTTGGTGCCAAATAGATAGACTGAGAGTGGCACTAGAAACAAAAGTCACTCCATTCGGCTGCATGAAGTGGCTCGTGGCTCACGCCTGTAATCCCAGCACTTTGGGAGGCCAAAGTGGGTGGATCACTTGAGGTCAGGAATTTGAGACCAGCCTGGCCAACATGGTGAAACCCATCTCTACCAAAAATATAAAAAATTATCTGGGAATGGTGGTGGGTACCAGTAATCCCAGCTACTCAAGAGGCCGAGGCAGAAGAATTGCTTGAACCCAGAAGGTGGAGGTTGCAGTGAGCCAAGATCATGCCACTGCATTCCAGTCTGGGTGACAGGGCAAGACTCCATCTCACAAAAAAAAAAAAAGTTATTATTTCATTCATTGACAGATGTTTCTACCCTCTTAGTTCTGTGTCAGCTGAAAGAGATGTCTGCCTTTGTTTCATGTCATGTACTAGTACATTGTTTCACATAAAATTGCTTTTATTTAAAAATTTAGTATTTAAGAAACATGTAAATACAGTGACATTGTAAAACTTCCAACACTACAGATAAATATTGGACCTGCCTTGACTGACGTGATTTGGCTCTGTGTCCCTACCCAAATCTCATCTCGAATTATCATCACCGTAATCCCCATGTGTCAAGAGGGACCTGGTGGGAGGTGATTGGATCATGAGGGCAGTTTCCCCTATGCTGTTCTCATGATAATGAGCAAGGCCTGATGATTTTATAAGTGGCAGTTCCCCCCTGCTTGCTCTGTCTTTCCTGCCACTTGTGGCTTATGAAGAAGGTACTTGCTTCTCCTTTACGTTCTGCCATGATTGTAAGTTTCCTGAGGTCTCCCCAGCCAGGCAGAGCTGTGAGTCGATTAAACCTCTTGCCTTTATAAATTGTCCAGTCTCGGGTATTTTTTTATAGCAGTGTGAAAATGGACTAATACATTAACCTTCTATGCCAAGGCTGTCCCTATCCTGAGAGGCACCTGCTGATATCAGTTTGAGATATTTCCTCTGAGATCTTTCCTCTTGTTTTTATGAAATTATCATTTTCTGTGTATAAACATATGTTTTAGTTTTATGCATGATGATATGCTACTTTTTTATGGCATATACTGTTAGTGCATACAGACCTAGATCAGTGTTTTTAATGGCTACTTCATTCTACAGTATGAGGACTTTGGTTATTTCAAAGTTAGGGTTATTGCAAACAATATTACAGTGAACAGCCTTACATCTCACTGTGCATTTCTCTGCAGTATATATTAAGAAATGAAATTGTTGGAAAAGAGGGCATGCACATTTTAAATTTTAGTAGAAAATATCAGGTTGCTCTCCAATGTGGCCACACCATTTTATATTACTACAGAATTCAGTAACATCAAATTTAAAATTTCTTGCAATTTGATGAAAAGCAAAAAGAAAAAAAAAGTTATCTTGCTTTAATTTGCATTCTACTGACACTGTCAAGATGAGTATAATTTCTTGTATTTATTGACCTTCTTTCTTTTTCTTTTGAGATTTGCTAGTTCCTTTCTTAAGCCTGCTCCTGTATTAGGCTGTTTGTCTTTTCCTTATTGATTTGTATGATTTTTAAATATGTTCTGCATATTAATTCTGTTTCAGTTTTACACATTGCATAAGAAGAGACTTGAAGATGCCACACAGTAAGCATTTCAAAGGGCATCAGGTTAAAAAGCTGCTGTCTGAGATAATTAGTGAGCTGTACTCCTGTCTCCTTGTCTCTGCTTTCCCCATTAGGGAACTGGGCATCTACTCCCAATTATACTTTTGATATTGTCCCTTTTTAGCTGAAGCTGTCTCCCTGTGAATTCCTGGGTGTCCAGCATTTCAGAGAGGCCTCCTCCTCCTCCCTCCTCGAGGCTCAGAGGCCATGGCCTATTCCTGCTCACGAGAAGTACGACAGTGCCCTCTTCCCTCCTTACCCCATAAAAGCCCCTCACACCTCACAGTAGCATCCCCAAGTGCTCAGTACAAAACACTGTGTCCATGGAATATTAATAAATTTTGAGTGCAAACCAGACTCATGACATCAGTTAGCCAGACACTTGGTTGAGTCAAATCTTTCTCATTACAGGCTATTTTTTTTTATTTCAGAGATTTTGCTATGCCACCATACATGGTGAACTTCCAAGAAAGGATTGAGTTAGCAGCATTTTTCCAAACACATTTGACGAGACATTTTCCCTCGAGCATCTTTTAAGATCACCACACCATGGAAGATGGCACATGCAACAGAGATGCAGTTAGCTCTCCCAGGCTCTCCCTGGAATGGGTTTTTTGGGGGGGCAACTCTGTGTCTTATTTCCCTTATGCTCTGGCATATCCCCCACAGACAGGGCATTAGGGCATTGCAAGTGGTAGAAGCTCCATGATAACTGCTAAATGGCAAATACTATCAAAATAAATGTGGGAAAGAGGTGCAGCCTCCCAGGAGAGAGCCGTTTGTAAGTTTTCAAGCATGGGTCTAATGGGTTTGGATGTGACTCTGGGTAACCAACCTACTCATCCTCCCTAGGTGGTGGACTGCCCACTCTACAGTGGAAATAATAATACCTGATTTTCAGGACCTGAGGGAAACTGGATGAGGTAATGGATGTGCTAGCACAGATAAGATGCCCACATGTGTTAAATCAATATTTATGGTTTTAGTCTTGGCACAGTGTAAAGTATCTGAGAAAAGCAAAACTTCCAGTGTTCTCTGATGCTCAAATTCATTTGTTAAAGAGATAGGTAAGACTTGATATGGGGATAGATTTTGGAGGAGGAAATACAGTGACTCCCTTCCATTTAGCTAGCATGGTGGCTCATAGCTGTGGTCCCAGCTACTCTAGAGGCTGAGGTAGGAGGATCCATAAGCCCTGGAGTTTGAGGCTGCAGTGAATAATGATCTCACCTGCAAACAGCCACTGCACTTCAGTCCCAGTGAGAGTGAAACTCTGTTTCTCTGAGGAAAAACAACAACAACAAAAAAGAATAAATAAATAAATAAATAATAAATAAATAAATGCGCACATATAGTGACAGCCTTCTTCCTTCATGATTGGTTTCTCCAGGCTTCCTGTCAGTTCCCAGTCCTGTGGGTAGCACCCTGGCTTTGCCTCTTCTCCCTGGCAGGAGCAGTTTCTCATGCACAACTGATTGCACTTTGCAGTTTTGGTAACACTTGCAGAACCAGTCTCATCGCACCCCCCGGCCCAGATGCCTGCTTGAGCTGATGGGCATTACCTCCTCAGAAGGGTGAATCTTAGCTCCATCAGGCCACTCTCAGGGACTGTCATAATTCCAACCTCCTCTCTTTGTTTTCCCAACCCTAGGAGTGGTAGCTGTTTCCCAGTTGGTTGAACCATGATACCTTAGAATTCTCTTTTTACCCTTTTCCAACTATCTAGTTATCAACTTTATTCCTAGTGAACAATTCTTTATATTAAGTTCTCTCTGTTCAAATAACTGGGTTGGTTTCTGTCTTCTGAGTGAACCCTGACTAAGGAATGAAAGAATAGATGTAAGAGAGGAAGGAGTGAATTAGGAGGAAGGACTGACATGGTTTGTCTTCTAAATCCATGTCTGATGTTCATTTCTGAAACTCTCAGCTTCCCGCCAGTTAAGGGATCGGCTGACTTGCACCAGGCCTTTTGATAGAAATCTGAACATTCAGTGTGTGAGGCCTTCCCTCAAGCACAATAACCCGTTTACCACATTTACCATAGATTAGTTTATTAATCATTATATGTCTCTTTTGTTTTCTCATGGGATTGGCTGCTCAAACGTGTTTTTCTTTAAGGTGATGGAAAGTCATCAGCAATTCATTAAAGTGTTCTGGTGATGTTGATTGCTGTTATAATGATTATTACATTGTTGTATTAGGTTATAGGTATTGACATTGTCTCTATATGGGAAACTGTTGATGAGCTACACACACTTCTGGAAGACACTAAGCGCATGAGCTTGGGTATTTGGGGCCTGCTTGTTTTGTGAGCTTAGATGGAGACAAAGGACTTCCCTAGTCTAGGGCTCAAGAGCGTGTGCTCTGAAATCAGACAGCTGCACTCCTGACCTTTTATTGTCCTACATGATCCTTATCTGAGTGCATGTCAGTGGGTTTATCAAAGTCTGTCTTCATCCCAAACTCGAAGCATCATGAATGCAGGAATGTTTGGACATTGCATTCACTAGAGTATCCATAACACCTATGACATAGCAGACATGCAGCCATGTCTTCTCGCATTGGAAGAGAATGAATTCTGCTGGAAATGAAGGCCCTGATAATACCTGCAACCTGCCAAAGCTTGCATAGCCTGAGAATGGCAGAGCAGGAGCCCAGCTCTAGCTTACCTTGTTCTGCAGCCCTGATTTGTACACACTTATCCATGTGGGTGGCCCAGCTCTCCCATCAGGGGCAGGCTGGGTGTCACTGGATGCCCTGAATGCACAGGGACCACCCCTCTCTTCCTTTGCTCTTCTGCTCTCCTTCCTCTCCTCTCTCTGACTTTACCGTCGCCTCATTAAAATGCAATTGCATGATTCATCAACACTGTTGGAGAAAGCTCTTAGATAAAATAAAGGGGGAGAAATTAGTATTTGCAAAGACAAGTAGTATTGAGCTTTCTACCTCATCAAAGGGCTAAAAGCATACGTGTTAGCTGTATCACTCTGACTGCCAGAAATCTCCTGAGCGTGGGTTTGGTTTTTGTTTTTCTTTAACGTTTCCCTCTTTCTCTCCTCAGTCTCTTACATGATCCGTGATCTTTACATTTTGCCCACAGTCGTGAAAGCTAATAGCATCATTTTCATGCATGGACATGGGCCTACCAGCTGACAGTGGTTAGCAATTCTTATTACAAATATATCTTCTACTCCCGAGCTGGAATTGTAAAGCTTTTCTATAGTGACACTGAACCAAAATATCAAGATTGCTGAAGCCTTTAAAGAAAGCAGCGGCAAAAGGTTGCGGAATGCCTTTTAAGTAATGCTGCAGCGAGGCCCTCTGGAATACAGATGGGATGCCTGCCTCAGTCTTTCTGTCACCTCAGATCACCCGGGAACGCAGACTCCAAACTCCCAATGGCTTTAGCAGAAATTGAGCAGAGATAAAGAGAGAGAGGGGGGAGTAAAACAAAGGGAGAGAGAGGTCTCTTTTAAGAAGTAACTTCTGCGTGGTTTTGATGGCTACCACTATCTGAACATGGAGAAGCCTCTTTGCTTTGGAAATGGAAATGATAAACCAGAATGTGTATCATTTCCATGTGTCAGACACAACCTGTAGGGCTCTCTCGAAAGCATTCTCCTCCTGTTCCCTGCCCCCATTCACTTTTGCTCATTCTTGAAGATACAGTTGAAGAAGAGCTCACTGCCTATATTCCTAATGAGGGCAACCTTTCCCCTCTTCCCTCCAGCTCTGGGCCAGTGAAAGTTACCTTCTTGGGGTTCCCACTGCCACCCACCGTGTACTTCCCTCTATGACAGAAAAGTGTGGAAAAGTAGTCCACATCCTGGCTTTGAAGTTGGTCTGGGTGTTCATCGTGAGCACATGACTTATGATTTAGGACAAGACATTTCACTTCTCAAAGGCTTCATTATTTCACCTATCAGTGGACTTAACCATATTCACATTATAGAATTGTTTTGTGGGCTACATGAAATATATCAGCATCAGAGTGAAAGAGAGGTGCTGTTTTTCTTTTGGTGGCTTTACCACATGCACCTTTTGGTAGTTTTTTTCCTTAGGAGATGGAGCTCCTTGAGGAGCCAGCTGGATCTGCAGCTCCAATGTTGCTGCCAGGACTCTGCCTTGCTTCTAGACTCCTGGCTCTGCTGGCCCCCGTGTGCTGGCTTTCTGCCACAGGAAGGCTCTCCCTCAGTGGTTAGAAAGATGGAAGGTGGCAATTCCAAAGCAAAATCACATCCTCACAGCTTAGCATTCCACTGGGGGCAGCTGGAATGAAACTGAAGATTCTTTCTTGCCTGCTAAGGCATCCTTGAGCTGAGTCTTCAGGAAGGCTGATTGGCATGCCCGGGTCACATTTCTACCCATGGATCATGTAAGAAAGATGGTTTAGTATTAATACATGCCAGAGCATCAACTTCCCTTGCCTTTCATCCTAGCTTTCTGGAGTGAAGGTGGACAGTAGAGGTGCTTATTCTCCCAGGACATGAGATGGGGCAGGGACAGTTATCGGATGGAAAGGGACTGCTGGCACCAGAAGTAAGGGGAGGATCCATGAGAAGTCAAAATCAAGAGATGTGTATTGCAAGGCCAGACATTTATTAACAAATGAATTAATCAGCAAGAAAATGGAAGATAGTGATTTTATGCAGAGAGTCCTGGCTTGGGAATTAGGAGAACTAAGTTCAAGTCTCAATGTCACTATTCAGTTGGGTGACTTTTACCTTGTCACTTTGCCTCTCTGAGCCTGGTATCCTGGGCTATAGAATTTTCTGGTTGGATTAAAAGATCTCCAAGGTCTCATTCCAACTTTACATGTCTATTATCTCATGCTGCTGCTCATTAAGAAAGAATTTTAAGTTAATTGAAACAGGGCTCTTTCGGCAGGCTCTGGAGAAACCATATAGATATCTATAGGTTAAACAGAAGGGAAGGTAACAGGAGGCTTTCCCTGGCTAAGGGAAAATGGAAAATAAGTAAGACTGGTTGCCCTACTTGGGTCAGTGCTGTGCTTTCTTCAGGGAAGACTGCAGACAGGAATGAACATTCTGCAAGCTGCCCACCAAGGGTCAGCTTGTCCAGCCAGAAGGATGAGCTGGGGCCGTGTGGATGGAGATAGGCAGGGAAACCATCCCTGCAGGGTTGACAAGAATCGCGTGCCGCGTTCTGGACAGATATATAATTATAATTAAGCATTCATCAGGCTGCACTCTGGCCTGCTTCCTTGCTGCTAAAAGTCAGGTAGCACCAGATACTGATCATCTCCATCCTTGTTCCTAGAGACAGGATTTCTGATATTGAAATCATAAGGCTTCTGTTTAGGGATCACTTGAGATGTTTTACAGACCCCGAATTCCAGCAACCAGTTTGAAGACCCCCACAGAGGAACAGGGTGAGTTTAAGAATACAGCTTCTTTCTCCCCCCATCTTACACTTCACCCTGCACTCTTCAACCAATTGAAAATCTCTGCACTTTGGCCCACTCCAAAACCCTTAAAATCCCTAGTCCCAAACACCTTGGGGAGATATATTTGAAGTTCCCTTCCATTTCCTTGTTCAGTGACTCTATGTTTAAACCTCTGACTCTGGTACATCCCACTGTCTCGGGATATGGACTCATTGTGTGCACTGGGCAGCAGACTTACTACATTTATACGTTCATGACCACTTTTACCATTAAACCCCATTTGTTGGATGATTACTTAGTATTCCATTGTGTAGTTGAGGAAGCAGAGGTTCAGAATAATGAAGGAGGTTGGCCCTGACACCCAGCCAGGGCTGGGGTTAGAGAGCCCTCAGGATCCCTTCCTCAGGCCTCATGGAAAGGTCTCAGTGGACCTGCCACGTGCTCACCTTGGGCCAATCATGAGACATTCCAGCTGCTCGACATTCAGCTGTCAGAGGGGAGCAAGCTGAGGAGTTGGCAGCCCATCCTCATGGCACCTGAGATTGAGCTGCTGGCTGGAGCACACAGCCCTGTAGTCTCACCCCTCCTTCCTACATCTCACCTTCTTTCCATTGTCGTATCTTCCAGCATGCCCCACACAGGACCTGGGATGTCACAGGGGAGCTAAGATGTCTCAGGATTGGAAGAGAATCGAGTTCAATACTAGACAGGCAGCTATTGACAGCCTGGATGAGAGCAGAAGGGCTGAGGAGCCAAGACCCCAGGGGAGAGCTGGGCCATATTCCCATAGGGCCTGGAGGCACTGCCTGGCTTTCCCAGACTGCCCTTCATGACCGCGGGTCATTTTCTCCTGTCTTTGTCTCTGTTCCTCTCCTAGTCTATGCTGGCCCCTCTGAGACTTTTTCCTTTGGTTCATTTGTCCCTTGTGATTCCATTTGCTTTTGAGTTTCTTGTTCTCTCTCCACCTCTCTACACATTGCCCATCCCACCTGCCTCCCCTCCCTCGCTCCCCTCTCTGGCCATGCCTCCCTCCTTCCTGGCTGTCTCTCCCTGATTCTCCTAGTTGTCCTCATTGGCCCCTGTCCACTCTGCTACTGCCTCTACAGGCTTGGCTGGCTGTCAGAAGGCACCACCCTCCCTAGCTCAGGTCTGTCTTGCCATGGGTGTCTAAATGCCTGGGTGCTGCTGCCTGATGGCTCAGGCCCTGGCCCCAGTGAGGGCCTCCACCTCCCTCTTTGAGCCTGGCCATTTGCCCCCAACCCCTCTAGGAGGTCCTCTCAGCCTGGACATGTTGATGAAGTCCCCTTACCCCACAAGACGGGGGCCTGGTGCTCTGAGAGTGGAGAGTCAAGGAGCAAGAAGCCAAGCTGTGTGAGCTTGACCCTGCCTCTGTCCTTGGCTGTCTGCAGGTTTCACTTCCAGAGGACGCCACCTGAATGTGCCTGCCTCCTCCATAGTGTGTGTGAGGAGCCTTGGAGAACCTGCCATCCACACAATGGACCCTCTACAAATGCCATTCTACTGTGTCCTCATCTTCTGTCCTGGGGGCAGCCCTTTGCGGTCTCATCTGTTCACTCACTCTGCATTCAGTGAGCATTCATGGAGCACCCATGAAGTGCCTGGCATCATGCCAGGTGCTATCCAACCCCTATACAGTGGGAAACAAGCTAGGCATGGCTCCTCTTATCACAAGGCTCCTGTCCTATGGGCAAAATCAGAGAGATGATAGCGATGATATCGGGGTGCAGGCTCTGTGGTCATGGCATCTCCCTGCCAGGAAAGCATAAGGGTACGGGCTCTGGGGAGAGTGCATGAGACCTCTGAGGGCCTGGGTCAGTGGGAGGTACAGGCAAGTCAGCACAGCTTAGGAAAGCCTGCCCTGGGCATGTGCTCTCAAGCTGCAATGTTTAATGTTAGATTTTCCTAGTAAAGGGATGGTATATGTGTTGTGGAGGCTGGGAGAGAGGGAGGAGAATTGGATATTGTCCAAGAAAAAGGAACAGTTGCTGTGAAAGCTGAGTGGTCAAGAACATTTCTCCTCATTCCCCAGGAGAATATACCTTCATCCTTCCAGACTCAGCCCAGCCTTGAACCTCAGTCCTTCAAGTCCCAATAGCTCCTTCTCTTAGTCCTCTGGAAAGAGCCTCCATCACTACATCTCAGTGGATCTAATTCCTTCAATGGACAGGAGCCATCTCACCTCTGCCATCCCAGAACCTGACACCAAACCTGGAACATAATCAGCTCTCAGTCGGTAAGTTCTGATAGAGAGATGCATGGGCAGACAGATGAGCAGATGAATAAAAATCAATAGATACATAACTAAAACAAAGGAGCTCCAGGCATAATCTGAACTCTGAGGCCACCAAAGCTTATTCCATCTTTCCCAGGTTCCTTCAAGACACACCAGTTTTCTCCAGAGTCCTGGGATTCTGGAAAACGCTGATCCGTCATTATCTCAGGCTGCAAAGAACTCCTTTTTCTCCAAGAAATCAAACGCACCCTCACATGTTGGGTGTGTTTGCGTGTTTTTCCTGCAAGCTGAGGCATGGATTTCGAGAAGTAATCAATTCCAATTGATTGGCAAAATCTGACTTGCGTTGTCTCGGCCAACTTTGGATGGGAAAGTTCATTAAAAGCGGGCCTCTGGCAAGCCCGATACCCCTCAGTGCTGTGGTAATCAGGGTTTCATTATGCCAAACAGCAGGAGCTGCCCCAAAGAGTCCCTGGCATGGTTTTGTGGGGACTTGCCCATCTGTGGCAGCATTTTTTGTAAATGAGTAATTTGACCATGATAAAAATCCACAAGAAGCTTTTCTCAGCTTGGCCAGTGAAGCACTTGGAGAGAGCTCAAGGGAGAGGAGAGTGAGCTCTTTGCTGGTGGCGCAGACACCCCATCCCCTTCCTTCTCCCTGCTCCACCACACACTGCCCTGGACAGAGAGAAATTTCTCTTGGCATCACCATCGGGAAAGTGTATGTGCCCCTGGCAGGGAAGGGGCCTCTTGTGGAGCCCTGTGGCCCTTCTGAGGGGCAGGACTGGCCTCTTCCCAGTTGTTTGCTTTTAGAGGCTCCAGAGGCTATAGCCAGAAAGGGGTAAATTTCTTTCTGAATTTGAACAGGGAAGCAAATTCTGGAAGTCATCAACTCTGGAAGCAACTGGTGCAGGCCTCCCTGAATGAGTGCTCCAATCCCAGAGCAGGAGTCTGCTTCTAACTCAAATTTATAGGTGCCTGTCATGTGCCAAGCTCTGTGCTGGGCTTGTCAATGCACATAGCCAGCCTCTCCTTCTTTACAGCAACCACCAGAGCCAGAGGTCATTGAAACTATGGTTTTAAAACAAAACTTAGTTGTTCCAAAAATATTGAAAGTGCTTGTGTGGAAGTACTAAACGTTTATGCAATTCAAATGTTACAATTTTCTTCAGACATGGAACTTGGGACTTAGGAGGAGGCTTTGAATTTTTACTCTGCACCCTAAACATATCATTCATAAATTTAAGGAGTGGTTATTAAAAATGCTTATTATAGAAATTTTGGAAAATAAAGACGAAAAAGAAAACAAAAAAGACGCCATTAGTTAGAGATGATAAACATTTTCATTTTCATCCAGCAAACTAAGCCTGAAATATACCCATGTTAACATAGATAAATGGTGACCTAGGATTTGGTTCAGATTTTATAATGATTTCTCCCCTACCAGTGTTTCTACATAATAATTGGTCCTGGAAAATTTCTGTTAGAGGGAATTAAAAAATGCATGCTCAGATAAGACTGGAATATGGTGGGATCCATGTCTTATAATTGACAATTCACAGTTTGCTTGTGGTATTTATTTGCTTACTAAAGGCTATGAGAAGTCCTGCAAAGTTACATGAACAAAGAACCCTCACTACCTCCAATTCCTATTAACCTGTCTACATACCACCAAACTCATTTTGGAAAATGCCTGGTAGTTCTTGCCCATGACCATCCAATCTCATCCTTCCACTTGAGTCTCTGAAGCCTTTGCTTCAGAGGTGGGGGTTCCATGGTTGGGTCAAGGAAGAAGTGCCCTCCAGAAAGTCACTGCTAGGAGGAACTGTGGGAATCTCATTGGCTGTTTCTTTTCTTTTCTTTTTCTTTTCATAGATAAGGAAACTAAGGAAGAGAAATGAGAGTGACCCACCCAACATAACAGAAGAAGGAAAAGACAAGACTGGAATTTGAACCCAAGCCTCATGAGCAGGACCTGGCGTCCCTACCAGAGGCGGCTTCCTGCGCAGGCCAAAGGCTCAGGTAACATTGTGTTAGGAGGCAGGCCTGGCTGCCTGGCTAGGATCTCTCACTGGCTCTGGCATGTGTGGGTCTTCAGCAGAACCAGATAATGGACTCTGATGTTCAGCACCAGACATATCCCAAGCTGGATGTCTGGTTTTGCTTTTTGCCACACAGTAGAAGTTATTTCTAGACCTAGAGTATGGACAGGGCTGCTTCTGCTCAGTTTCCATTAGCCCCCACTTTTCCCCATGACACATCATGTAGGGCCACAGCAGAGACTGGCTTGTCCTGGGGCATGCTCTGTGCTGTGCTTGGGATGAGGGGCTCCTGCACTCATTCTGCTCGATGATGCCAGGGGTGGGTAATCCTATCTTTTTAACACTCTGGAGAGGGGTTGCATTTTTGAGAGGCCCAGGCCCTGAATTCATCCCCATCTTCTATGAAATCCCATCTATAAACCATCACTGACCAATGTCTTTGAATTCCCAACTCTTCTAGCTGCTTGCAGGGATTTGAGATCTCAAACCATCTATTCACTAATTTGTTTTCCCCTCTTCTGCTGAGCATGATCTAGAAGCCAGGAAGCTTTAGACACAGGAATCCAAAACCAATATAACATCTAGCTGGGGACAGGTGTGTAAACAGCTCACTGAGGTAGAGCCACTTACAGTGCAAAATTGGAGGTACTGTGGGACCTTCCAGAAAAGGAACAATGGGATGGATTTTGAAGGGTGAAGCAGGTAAATCTGAGGAAGACAAGAGGCTGGGGTTTCAGTGGAAACAGTTTAGCTAAAAGGTTGGAAGAGTCAAACAGCACATCTGGAGCCCAGCTGTAGCTTGGATCTGGGGGAATGGGCTGGCTTTGGAGCAGAGGCAGTAGATGCAACCTGAGTGGTGGGCAGGGGTTAAATACTGAAAGAATGGTGTGAATAAAGGGACTGGCAGAAAATCCTGTGCCTTTGCAGTGTGGGAGGATGGATTAGAGGGCCCCCCAGGGAATGAGGGAGAACCAGACAGGAGATCCCTGCCCCAGTCCAGGGGATGCCTGGGACAGTGACAGAGCAGAACTGAGACTGTGGAAAGGGCCATGCACCTGAGGGGTAGAAGTGAGAGAGGATGTGGTCAGATATGGGGAGGAGAGTAGGGAAGGCAGAGGTCAGCTTTAGTGTCTCCAGGCTGTTTGGCTGCAGAATGCAGACCATGGTCTCAATTTCACATATTTTTCTTCTTTCCACCAAGAAAGAGCCACCAAATGCACAACTAGAAATGATTTGATAGCTACATCTTTGAAAGTCTTTTTCCATGCATTAAATAAGCAGTCAGGCCAGGCACAGTGGCTCACACCTATAAGCCCAGCACTTTGGGAGGCTGAGCAGGGCGAATCACCTGAGGTCAGAAGATCGAGACCATCCTGGCCAACATGGTGAAACCCCATCTCTACTAAATATATAAAAATTAGCAGGGTATGATGGTAGGCTCCTGTAATCCCAGCTACTTGGGAGGCTGAGGCAGGAGAATTGCTTGAACCCTGGAGGTGGAGTTTGCAGTGAGCTGAGATGATGCCACTGTACTCCAGCCTGGACAACAAGAGCAAAACTCCGTCTCAAAAATAAAATGAAATAAAGTAGGCAGTCATCTTTTTTTAATACCAGGTCTCAAACAGCAGCATTCCATAGGCAGGCTGGTGAGGACAGTGCATGCTGGGTGTAGACTGTAATGAAGAGTGGAGTCTGCAGAGCATTTAAACCCAATAACACAACAGAACACTCTCTCTGCCAACATGTCCTTGGTTTTGAGGTTTGCACATCCAGCTGCCAACTTTACTAATTTAAGCTAATGCCATTTAGAAGGTCTTGTACTTTACTAGTCGAAGCCCTGGAAATGGCCCTGTTTAGCAGCTACAAAGTCTGGATTTGAGGGCTTTTACGCTATTTCCTCAAGAATATTTTTCAGGTCCTCACTCCTCATTTTTACAGCCCTCTCCCACCCCACACCTGCCCCAGATCTTTAGATTCCAGAATAAACTGCCTTGCCATGGGGGGAGAGCATCACAGCTGCTTGCCAGCACATTTTCAGGCATATTACTGACCTGGCCTCTGGCCAGGAGGCCCGGCCTCTCTCCATCTCAAGGAAGGCACTCCTAGGCCCTAAATAAACCTCATAAGTCATGCAAATGCTCCCAGAAGGAGCCTGAAATGCTTGGCCTTTCTCTACGGCAGCCACAATGTTTCATGAGGAACACAGTAAATATGACCCCTGATGGGTGCTGCGCCAGGGCCTCTCAGTATTAAGGCTCTAAATAAAACTTCATAGAGAAGGGAGGGAGTCTAGGGGAGCAACTGAGGGTGGTTTTCTTAGAAAGCATTTTTGGGGTACTTCTTGAGAGGGCAGAACCCGACAGCCAGCCCTGAGAAAGGCAGGGATGAGGCTCTCCTCCGACAGGGCTCTAAGACCTGGTTGTAAATTGCACACGTGCCTGTGAGTCTGAGGGAGCAGCTAGCAGCATCCTCAGCCATCTTTGCTGCTGAGGGTCTCCTGCCTTTCTTCCTAAACCCTCATGAGATTTTAGCGCTTTGACTTTGGAGTAGAGATGGTAGTGGGGTGAGGATGGGCCAGGGGCACCCGGATGCAGTGACTCAGCACCCACCAGGAGCATTTTCTATGTTTCTCCTGAGTTAAAGGCTAAGTTCCTACCTGGACTCTAGGCTCTGGTACTCTGGTTTGAGTCTGCAGAGACCTCTGGGCCATGCCCATCTCTCAAGTACCACTTAGGCCCAGATTAGAGGCTGAAAAGGCAGCAATTGTTATCTGCATATGTGGGATTTGTCTTTGATGGTTCAGGACAAATTACCCTCAGGTCAGCTTGCTCCTCATGGCAGTTCTTCCAACAGCTCAACTCATTCCAGTCATTCAAGTCTGCAAAAGTCTTACCCTCACCCTCACCCAAACTCCACATTTACACACATTTGTTTAACCAGTGGCAAGCCTGTGGGTGAAAATGACATCTTGTCATTGCTCCAATTTTTGTTTCCTGATTACTGTGAGGGAAAATATTCTTTAATATGCATGGGCTGTGTGTACTTCTGTTTCTGTGAATAAAAACCTGTAGGTCATTATTCTGTTGGTTTATTTAGTCTTTTACTTATTGATTTGTAGACATTTTTATGTGTTTTCATCGTTAATCTTTTGTCTGCTATATGTTTTGAAAATATTTGTCACCCAAGTTTGTAATCCAATGTTTTACTCTTTCTTTTCACAGCATTTGTGTTTAAAAAGCCTTGATTTACCACAACATTGTAAATATATTTATCTGGGTTTTCTTTTAATAATTTGATACTTGTGCTTATTCAATATTTGACACTTTAATAATTCTGAGACTTATTTTTAGAAATATTAGGTCTGAAGTAGATAGGTGTCATTATTTACTTATGTCAAATGAATAGCCAGTTGTTCTCACACCATTTATTGAATTGCCCAACGTTTCCCAATTGATTTGAAGTGGTATCTTAGTCATGGAGAATGTGCCTATATGTGTTTTTAAAATGCATATGTGTAGGTATGCATTACACACACAGTTATGTGTATTATCTGTGTACACAGATTATCTGTACATAATTTTAATGGAAATATGGGGAGATGGAAAAGGCTGTGGCTTTGGTGCCATTTTTAAGGTCTTTGTATTGATCAACAGCAATATAACAAACCTTTGCTAAGTCTGTATTGCTTGTGCACATTTAGTAAATGCATGTCTTGTGGTTGTTAATTGGAGTCTTTGCCTTTTGGGAACTCTCATTGCCTAGTGAATAGGCACACACAGGTTGGTTTTAAAGTTAAGAAACTTAGAAATAATCAAATTAGCAACTAAAATCCTGGATTGGATCCTGGAAGAGAAAAAGATGTTAGTAACAAAACTGTCCCAGTATTTTGGGAGGCCAAGGTGGGTGGATCACCTGAGGTCAGGAGTTTGAGACCAGCCTGACTGACACAGTGAAACCCGTCTCTACTAAAATTACAAAAAAGTTAGCCAAGTGTGGTGGTGTGCACCTGTAATCCCAGTAACTTGGGAGGCTGAGAAGGAGAATTGCTTGAACCCGGGAGGCAGAAGTTGCAGTGAGCCAAGATCATGCCACTGCACTCCAGCCTGGGCGACAGAGTGGGATTCCGTCTCAAACAACAACAACAACAGTGACAAAAACTGATGATATTCAATACTGTCTCAGTTTTGGCAAATCTACCATAGCTATGGTAGAACCACTAAGTTTTTAATGCCCACTGTGTAGTAACATACCAGTTATACTGAGACAGCAGAGTTTGCAGCAGAGAGAAAGATTTTAATGATTCCAAGGTGCTGAGCGGGGAAGACAGGAAGAGATCCTCAAATATGTCTCCCTGAGGAGTTCTGGGATGGAATTTTTAAGGGGTTAGTGGAGGATGAGGGACTGGAAAACTGGGGCTGTTGATTTTTTTTGGTAAAGGGGATGAAAACATCAGAATGCAGAAATGGAGTTATTTGGTGAGTGACTACCTGTGGATTCTTCAGACGAGCTGACATCAGTAGCTTCACTGGTACACAGGACCTGAAAGAATGTCTAAAAGGGAAAACAATGTTTTATAATGTTCAAGTTGTTATCCATAGAGCAGTTCAGGAGGACAATAGCCTTGTAACAGGGTCTATATAATTCTAGGACAATAGGCACCAAACAGCTATTAGGAAGCAGGTCAGGGAGCAGGCTTAGGATTAATGCTGAGTGAGCTGCCAGCTTGGCTTATTTTCATTTTTTTCTCTCTCTTTTTCCCTGATTAATTTGTTAATTTTATAGTTTATAGGGACAGCTTCATGACTATGGATGATATTAACATTAGGGGAAGCTAAATGAAGAGCCTATGGGAAGTCATCATACTATTTTTGGAAATTTCAGTAATCTAACATTATTTAGGGATAAAAAGTTTATTTAACTTAAAAAATTAGCATGTGAAGTTAATATGACAATGAATATGCAATTATAAGTTACTCTGGACAGCAGGGAATATGTCCCAGAAGAAGGGGACCCTTTGAAGGATGTGGCTTCACCAAGTCTCCTCACCAATTTGGTTCTTGCACCACCAAGCAGAGGAATGGGTACAAGATGATCTCTGAAGCTCCTTCCTCATTTTGGAGATAGGGTTATTTGCTGTATTAGAAAGTCCTCTGACTCAAAATTCCTCATGCGTCTGTGAATTTCACACTCAATAGATGCTTAATGAGTTTTGCCTCTAAGCAAGCATAGATCATCAAGTTATAATGCTGAAAGAACCAGGAGTTTGGATCAGAAGAAAATAGTTTAATTGCAGGTCAACAAACTGACCAGCTGCTGCCCTTTGGCGGGACACTTAGTTTGCTCATCTGTAAAATGGGGATTAAAAACTTTTTGCCTCCAGGGCTGCTGTGACAATTGAACGTGGTAATGTGTATGAAAAATCTTCCTCTCAGTACCTGGCATGTTGTCGGTGCTCAAGAGACACAGTTCCTTTCTTTTATTCCCTCGCCCTTGCTGCATTTTAACTTCGAGTCCGATTAATACAGCTGTGCAGTAACCCTGGTTAACAGCCAAAATCTCATTTAGAGTTTCTCATCATCCTCTTCCAAACTGTCATATCACTCAGCGCTTACGTTTCTTTCTGGTTGCTGGGGACAATAAAGCAGGCAAGACATTTTCACAGTAATTCAAAATGTGATTTTTCCAGGGTGATATTGCATGGGGAGGCCATCTGAGTTGAAAGGAATTTTGAGTTGGTTCACTGTCACAAATAAGATAACAGGAAATAAAACAAGTAAGACTCAGGCAGTACACCAGCAGTGTCAAATTTCTTAAAAAGCAGCTAGTCTGTCCTGGCAAAGGTTTAAATATCAGCCCCACCCTGGATGCAAGGTGAAGAGATAAAAGCAGGAGTCTTGGAAGGACCCCAACATCACACAGCCCCCAAAGGAAGGCATCAGGCCCATATACTGCCTGCTAAAAGGGCCCCCTGGAGTTATGCAACGTACTGCATCTAGGGGGTGTTAGGCAGTTCCAGGGACACATCTTGGCTCCATGGGGCACCAGTTGAGGGACTCAGTTACTCAACCCCTCTACAATCCCTCTACATTTGACATAGCTATTTGTCAAATGGGGACAGGATTAAATGAACCAATAGGATCTATAGCACCCACTGCAAGATAATTTTTTTCATGAGCTCTTGTTAAAATTAGTTGCATAGAATATATTGCTAGGGGCCAAATTCTGAGAGAGAAGCCTTTGGGGGGCCTTAGCACTTCAGTGACATTCTACTTCTCAGGCCAAGTGTTCTGCGGGTCTGAGTTTCATGATTTTGCTTTATAACTTGTGTATACCTAATGTATACTTCATTTTATATAAAATACTACATAATTTAAGGAAACCCAAGGAAACCACTCTGAAAGCAAGTTTATGTTAAGAGGTTTATTGAATGGTTAAAAAAAAATCCAAGATAGATATCGATGATCAGATGTAGAGACAGTAAAAAGACACCGCAACTCCATGCAATACCCATTCCATTCACACTCAGCAGGTATGGCTTTCTTCCCTTCCTCCCCTGGTGTGGCAGGCCATGGGATGGGACTTCTGTGTCCACCTCTCCCACCTGTGCACAGCACCTAGCACTCAGCTTGTTGCTCCCAGCAATGCTGGCCCTGAGGCAAGACAGGTACGGAAATGGGGAGTGTTTTACTTTGGCAGGAGGGTCATCATCTGTCTTTCCTTCCTCTTGCTGTTTTCATCTAAGGAGGAGGGACAGCAAATCTCTAAGGGTCTTTTAGCTCGTGGAACTCCCAGACCACTTCTCTCTCTGCTACCTGTTTCTATATCATGTGGTCTTTATATCTGTGTAACACCCCCAGCACAAGGCACTCAACAGGGACTTATTTTCTTTTTCTCTTTGACAGGCTCACTCTCAGTTTCTCCAGCCCTGAAATGGGAGCCCCACCACCCACTTCAGAAGAACACTGTGACAATCCCAGAAAGCTGCTGTGGTCACCCCCAGTATGGGAAATGGTACAGAGGAGACAGTGAAGAGAGCGATTCTTTTCCCAGGCTACCGTAGCTCTCCTGTATGAGCAGGCCATTTTGTTCTTTACAGGTTCAGTATTCCCATCTGTCATGTGGGCATATCCATTTCTGCCTATTTATAGTCCTCAGAGGCAGAGATGTTAAGGCGAAGTGCTGGGACAGGTGGAAAGCATCCTTCTGAAGTTCCAGTGGTGAGGTGTCACTGTCCCCAGAGTTTTGAAGCATCTGTCCATGCAGTGTTCTGGTAGCCCACGTGTCCCTCCTAGGTTATAGAGTCATTGGTCATGACAGCAGCAGCTCACAAGCCTCCCTCCCCATCATCGCACTCATCCTTTTTTGTTTGTTTTTTGAGATGGAGTCTCACTCTGTCACCCAGGCTGGAGTACAGTGGTGTGATCTCGGCTCACTGCAACCTCTGCCTCCATCTCCTGAATAGCTGGGATCACAGGCATCTGCCACCACACCTGGCTAATTTTTTTGTGTTTTAATAGAGATGGGCTTTCACCTTCTTGGGGATCTGCCTGCCTTGGCATCCCAAAGTGCTAGGATTACCAGCATAAGCCACCACGCCTGGCCCTAGTCATTCTTTTACCTTCCCTTTTGCTCAGCTGCTTGGCTTCCAGGTGAAGGCTGAGCTCACAGACGTAGAATCTGACAAGATGAAAGCACTCGGGGGAATCTGTCATTCGTGGGCCAAGGGTCATAAGGAGGTCGTGGCCTCATTCTCCTGCTTCGTCTCTGAGCCAAAGGCAGCTCCTCCAACTCCCATCGCCTGTCCCTGCTGCCACAACTGGGAGTTCTTGCATCTTGGCTGTGACACTTGACATGATTTGCAACATATGGAAATCAGCCTCTGTCTGGCTGCAGAGTGGTTTTCAGTTTTCAGTCCCCAGAAGGTGTTGGAATGCAGACGGGTCTCTCTACTGCCCTAGAGCAGGCTGTGTTCACAACACAGGTCTCAAATAACTTGTCAAAATTGAGAAATGGGTATAGCAAGGAGCCACCTGGGACTTGTGGCCTTACGAAAGGGAAGATCCACAAGGTGTCTTCAGGGCGAGACAGAGGCAGGCACCTTTTCAACCCTCCTGTTACTGCCTGCAAGACACCTGGCTAATTAAGCTGCCTTCCCTGTGGCTGGTAGTATTCCTTTGATCTGTTGATCCCACCTGGGCCAAGTTTTAGCTGGATGACCTTGGCCAAGTGACCTAACTGCCCTGAACCATAATGTGATCGTCTGTATAAAAGAAGAAAACAGTGCCCTGCTGAGTTATTTTGAAGATGAGAGGTAACGCATGCTGTAGGAGAGGAAAAATAATTTTCTTCTCTGCCCTTCATGAGTTCTTAGCTGGGACTCTTTGTAGCAAAAGACATATTAGCAAGAGAAAACCAAACAGAAGTTTAATAATAACACATATACATCCTGTATACATGGGAGTTAACAAAGTGAAATGAATACAACTCTACAGTAGATCTCCAAGAGTTGTCTTAGACTTCAGGCTTAAATATTTTCTGAAACAAAGAAAGAAAGGGATGAGAAGGGTAGAAGGAAGGCCTGGTTAAGACAAGATGGCTAGGAATTCACCAAATCACTGTAAAACAAAGGTAAGGTTTGTTATGCAGATTTAAGGAGTGCTTTCTCCATTGATTGTTTAGTGATTCAGCTTTCTTTCTCTCTCTGGTAAGGAGAAGGAGACACCCTTACAAATGGAGATTTCCTTTCTAAATGTAAATTTCTCTGATAAGAGTTAACTTTCTCAGGACTTTTCTTGTATCTGCAGTTTCTTAAAGTAACAGGTCAAAATTATCCTTATGGCAAAGAGGCATATTTTGAGGTGGCACGTGCTGGTCTCCTGTAGTCACGTTTTGGGGTGGCATGTCCTGAGCTCCATCAGTGTGGGATTCCTGGCAGCCTGCCAAAGCCCCAAACGCTGGAGTTTCTGACATTGGTACTTTGTAGCATTGCAGTGTCTCCAGCACGTAAAGCTTGCATTTTGGGGATGATGTGGGTATTTGATGACTGATTATCGCCTGTATAAATTCTGAAATCTGAAAATGGGAAGCTGGAAGAAATTTCGAGCTGAACTCTCTTTGCTCTTTTTCAATTTGAGATACATCTTCTGATTTTTAAGTTTCATGGTATTAAAGAAATTAATTTCCTACTCCTCTTATCACTGAAGTAACACCACATCTGTTTGCAGAGCAGGCTCTTGAAGGCTGCTTCTCCTTTGTTCATTTCCTCATTGGTGATTCACTGCAAACTCCCCCACCTGCTTTGTAGACCTGGTTCTTTGGACAAGTGTGATGCAGATAGCCTAATAACCATGCATCATCAAAGGTGTGATCTTGCTCTGATAGATGAGGTCAGACCATACTTTGCATATTTAAAGCGTGTTTTTCCTAACTTGCTACCTCATAACAAAGGAAGAGCCAAATCACGCCCTCATTATCTTCAAAGAGAAATACTAATTTTTTTTTCTTTTTCTTGCATTGGCAAGAGATTTCGTTTTGCTTAAAGGAAACACAGATGACACTAATGAGACCACAGTGTCTTAATTTGCATATTAGATGAGATAAATATTGAGCTAATTAACACC
This sequence comes from Sapajus apella, assembly GCF_009761245.1. Lineage (NCBI taxonomy): Eukaryota > Metazoa > Chordata > Mammalia > Primates > Cebidae > Sapajus > Sapajus apella. The sequence continues at coordinate 9,333,577 of NW_022436955.1, read as the reverse complement.
TCAGATGAATTTTCATTGCTTGGTACAATTGTTCTATGGTGATAGTAGTTCTCTGCTTCTTACCCAGGAGGAGAACAATTTGAAGGGAGAATCACTTCCCTACAAATAATTCAGGCTAACCAAAAATCCTCCCAGGAAATGCTCTCCAAGATTCTTATTTTAATTTATAGTCAATCTTGGATCTTCTTTCAAATTAACCCTGATCCTATGGGCAAGCTGTTATAGTCTTGCCAATGCACCACAATGTTGCAGTCTCTCCTTACTGGAGGTGGTACCCTGAGTCCTTTGTCTCATCGACCAAGAGAGTTGAGGCGTGTGGACACCAAGGGTAAAGTTGAAGCAAAAGTTTAATCAGCAAAAGGAGAAAGCTCTCCGCTGCTCAGTGGGGACCCAGAGGACGATTGCCATTTTTATAGTTGAATGAAACTGATGAGGGCTAGGTGTCTCATTTGCATAAGACATAAATTTCTAGTAGCTCCTCCTTGTCCTCCTAGTGCATATGTGGGCTCTTAGCTTGAGTTACTCCATATTCCTTTGTTCTCCTTACTGCGCATATGTGAGGGGACATAATTTTCCATTGCGGGCATGTCTGAGCAACTCACCTTTGCCACCTTTCTTATCTGTGCAGCCATGGCCTGACTTGGGCAAGCCCCCCTCTGCAAGTTCCCTTATCTGTGCCTTTAGGCTATTCTTTTGTTTGAAATAATTCAGCTGAGGACCTACCGTAACTGCCTGCCTGACTGATTTCTTCCTTCCTCCTCTCTCAAAGTTATACCAACAGATCTGCTGAACAGACCAGAGAAGGACAGAACAGACAATGCGGGGCTGAGAGGGAGCTGTAGGGAAGGAAAGTTGCCCTCTCCAGGGTTCTGGAATAGGATTTGAAAAGGATTTAACCTGGGTTGGACGATAATTTATTCTAAAAGCAGGAGTGGCTACATAAGGTTAAAAACAAACAATCAAAACAAAAAAAAAAACAAAAAAAAAAACAACCAATGGTACTTGTTAACTTGGTAAGGCAGACTTTACTCAGGATCATGCCAATAGGCATATGGACCACTGTACTGGGGTTTTGCAGTCAGGGAGAGAGATTGGACTCAACTTAAAACATGTATGGACAAGTCAAATCTAATAGCCAAGGTACAGGGTTGGGGCCAGTGGTTGGAAAATTACTAAGAGGAAACATCAGAGATAGGGGAAGAAATTTCTGGCTAAACTGACCTAACAAGATTCTTGCTGAAGACAGCCCAGGTGATCAGACACCAGATGGAGAATGGCAGACGGTGAGGACCCTGATTAGAAATAGAGGGCAATCAGATATCAAGAGTGGGGATTCTGGCTAACCTGATTTTTCTGGGCCGCTTGCAAAATCTGCCAAGGGCACAGATGAGCCTAGGAGGAGGTCCAGGAGCCTGACCAAAGTTTGGCCAAGCAAAGAATCTTTGCAAACAATTTGTTGGGCCCAGCACAAGATGAAAATGTAGAGTTCCTTGTTCAAAAATTAATTTCAAGTGTCAACCCAAGAATGACGAGGTTCATAAATTTGGAAAGGAGAGCTTTATTTCTTGTAAAGTATTGCACCTGCAGGGTGGCTATTCTCACAGTCTGGGAAGCCTAGTCATCAGTCAGAAGCCAGAAACAGGCCCTTTGAGGGTGGAAAGAACTAGACTGGAATTCATGCTGAATGGGGTGGTCAAATACACATATTCAACAGGTTATAGGAAGATCTATGAATATTAATGAAAGGACAAATATGCACACGGGAATTTGAGCTTTGTTCTTCACGGGTTCCATGTTCAAAAAATAGTGGCACTAATATGATACAAGAATGGAGTTTTTGGCCCTCTGGTGTCAAAAAGAGAATCAGAGGAAATGAAAACACTCAGTGCTCATCCTCCATTCATTGGCCAGAACCACTCTGTTGGTGGTCTCTTATCAGGAAGGAATACCAGGTGGTTGCTGTGTTGAAACTGAGAGGAGAGAAAGGAAGGAACCTGTCAGGCTGGCAGTTAGGGTGGGTCCTCAGTTGAGTTCTTTCAAACAAAAGAATGTCTGCAGGCACAGCTAAGGGAACTTGCAGGGAGGGGCTTACCAAGGACATGCCTACAGCTGCATAGATAAGAAAGGCTACACAGGAGGCTTGCCCAGACATGCTGTGATGGAAAATTCTGTCCTCTGACACATAGTAATAGGAACAAAGCAATATGAACTGACTTAAGCTTAGGGCCCACATATGCACTAGGAGGGTGGGGTGGAGCTACCAGAAATCCACACCTTATGTAAATGAGATGTCCAGCCCTCATCCGTTTCTTATAAAAGCTTCTGTATTCAACTGTGAAATGCAGCTCTTTTTCTGGCCCCCTCTCTGCAGCAGAGAGGTTTCTCTCTGTCTTTCGCTTATTAAACTTTTGCTCCAACCTCACCCTTGGTGTCCACACTGCTTAACATCATCCATCGTGAGACAAAGGACTTCCGGTGATACCTCAGGCTATGAGAGACTGCTATATTGTGGGGCATTGGTGAGACAATAACAAAACCACAAAAGGGAGGAGCAGTCACAAGATTGGTTGAAATCAAAACTGGAACAAGTCTTTTCATAGGGGTGGTTTCTGGTTAACCCTTAGGAAACAAAGCCTAATGGTGGTTAACCAGGGAGAGGGTATCATGACGCATGTCCAACCTCCTAGCCCATATGGCCAGGAATTCACTTTTTAAGGTTTTTCTGGGGTCGCACTGGCTGAAAGGGAGTCCATTAAGTTGGTTGGGGGAGCTTAGGATTTTACTTGTATTTCTTACAAGACAGCAATAGAACATTAAACCCCACGTGGGGCCCTTCTATGTGTGGCGTGTGTTTGCCTGCACACATACGAAGCTGGCTCTGTCTAGTAGTGAAATGTGAGCTTTATAAAGAAAAAGAACAGAGGAAAATTTAGAAAAAAACACTGTTTTCTGTCTAGCTCATTTCAATGAGCACAATGAATATAATTGAAATTAAAATTAAATGAAAACACTGAATGCTTAGCACCAGGCCTGCTATGGCTGTGCTGCCCACTCTCCTCCTCCAGGGCCAGGAAGGCTGTGTCTATTGCACTTGTGATTTTACTGACTTCACTGACTGTAGAACTCAATCCTCTCTCCTCCCAGCTGCTCCAGAACTCCTTCCCCACCTTCCACAACGCTTGCTCAACTTTCAACTTCGGAGTGCTAAGCTTTGCTCTGCCTTTTGTATTTTAATTGCTTTCTCTCCTGCTTTTAATGAGCAATCAGGGCTATTTCTTTATTGAGGATCTGCTGGCAAATTTCAAGCAGTGTGTGTTCATGTGAAAGGAATAGGTGAAATTGTATCCTCTGGCATTATTAGCTATAGGGAGGGGTTAAATAGACATCCATCTAAGGGAAAACGTCCACTTAACTTTCAGCCTTAATTCAAAGGAAATGTCAAGTATTCAACTAGATGCTTTGTGGCAACCGAAGAAAAGATTGGAAGGAGGGGTAGTGGAGATATCTGGGACTACAGCCACTGTGGGGAAATTAGCTTAGGTAGGTGTGTGCCTGTGTGTGTGCTGGTGCACTTGTGTGTTTCACGTCCCACATGCTCCGTCAGAATTAACTACTTAGCAACAAAGAGGCAGGAAATAAAGGCCAGAGTATTGTGGGCTAAGTTAGGAGAGAACATAAACCCATCATTGCAGAGTAAGGTGCCGTGTTAGTGCAGGGAATATTACATTTTAGGATTGCCTGGAAGGAATGGTCACTTTTGCCCCAGATCTTGTTATTTTGGGGAAGTGATTTGTAATAACGTTACCAGTACGGCATTTGTTTCTTCAAATTTCCATATTTTCTGCAACCACCCTGGCGCCCCACACTCAGTTGGCTGACAATACATGCAAGCTGATTGACGGGCAGAGATGAAGAAAGCCATGAAATGAGTTTCCTCCCTGAAGGAATGGAAGCCTTGGGCCTTCAATTAGTCCCTTTCCTCCCGGCTGGAACTCTTCAGTATGACAAAGGCATCAGGTTACAAAGGGATGTGGGGAATTGTCCTAGCAGGACCACAGATGCCACACATGTCCCGAACTCTCAGAGACAGCTGAGCTCAGTGATAGCAAACGTGGCTCTGTGTCTGTGCTGTTTTTATGGGACTCCCCTGTGCCCTGAAGGATGAAGTTCCTGGTTTACAGCTACAACAGCCATTGCCTCAAATGGGCAATTTGACCACTTAGCTCAAAGTGAGCAAATATTTTCTATGATTAAAAAAAATATTTTTTTTAACTAACCCATCAGAATGGCAAATGACATTTTAAAAAGGAAAGTTCTTCGATCCCACCACCGAAAGCTATTGAGAAAGGATTTGCTTTTTTCAAAACAGAGGACTGGACATTTGGACGTCCCAAGTAGTCCATTATGTCAACCCCAAGAGTGAACACGTCATGTGTGTTTGTGTGTGTACGTGTGCGGGCTTGCTCCTTTCCAGGTTGGCAGTCTGAGTGTGCCATGTTTCAAGCTATTTATGTCAGATGTAACTGTAGACTGTCTTACTCAGCTCAGGCTGCCATCACAAAGGACTGTAGAGTGAGTGGCTTAAACAGCAGACTTATTTTCTCATAGCCCTGTTACTGGAAAGGGGTCCTGATCTACATCCCATGAGAAGGTTCTTGGATCACATAGAAGAAATAATTTGGGGCACGTCCATAAAGTGAAATTAAATTGATTAAGAAATAAGCTGGATGCAGTGGCTCACGCCTGTAATCCCAGCACATTGGGAGGCCAAGGGAGGTGTATCACCTGAGGTCAGAAATTTGAGACCAGTCTGGCCAATATAATGAAACCCCATCTCTACTAAAAATACAAAAATTAGCCAGGCGTGGTGGCAGGTGCCTGTAGTCCCAGCTACTTGGGAGGCTGAGGGTGGAGAATTGCTTGAACCCACGAGGTGGAGGTTGCAGTGAGCTGAGATAGCACCACTGCACACTCCAGCCTTGGCAACAGAGCGAGACTCTTGTCTCAGGGAAAAAGTGCAAAGGAATAAAAGAATGTCTACCTCTTAGGCAGAGAAGCAGTGTGGGGTTGTTGGTTGGCTTGTTTTATGGTGATTTCTTGACTGTATGCTAAACGAGTGGTGGGTTATTCATAGTTTTCCAGGAAAGGGGTGGGCAATTCCCAGACCTGAGGGTTCCTCTCCCTTTTTAGACCATAGAGGGTAACTTCCTGACATTACCAAGGCATTTGACAACTGTAATGACTTGGGTGGGAGTGTCTTTTAGCATGCTAATTTATTATAATTAGCATATAATGAGCAATGAGGTCGACAGAAGTCACTTTCATTGCCATCTTGGTTTTGGTGAGATTTTGCTGGCTTCTTCACCGCATGCTATTTTATCAGCAAGGTCTTCGTGACCTGTATCTTGTGCTGACCTCCTATCTCATCCTGTGACTAAGAATGCCTAACCTCCTAGGAATGCAGCCCAGTAGGTTTCAACATCATTTTACCCAGGTCCTATTCAAATGCCTCTGACAGTCTTGGAGGCTGGAAGTGTGAGTTCAAGGTGTCAGCAGGGTGGGTTTCTTTTGAGGCCTCTCTTCTTGATGGCAGGTGGCTGGCTTCTCCCTGTGTCCTACATGGTAGACCTTTGATCTGTGAGTATCTATGTCCTAATGTCCTTATAAAGACACCAGTCAGACTGGATTCGGTCCTACACAAATAACTTTTGTTTGACTTAATCACCTCTTTGAAGTCCCCATCTCCAAGGGCCTTCAAGATCCACGTTCTGACGTCCTGGGGATCACAGCTTCAATCTATTAATTTTGAGGACACAATTCAGCCCATAACAATGATCAAGGAATTTTCCTTCATGTGACCAAGTGCAGGTTGCCCAAAGTTGGAGAGTAATTGAAGGCGTTTGAAGAGATTGGTGCAAAGATGCTCCAGGAGGAGAGGGATGGACACCTGGTTTTTCCTTTTCTGCAGGTCTCAGGTCCTTTTAACCCACTCCGTGTACCCCTTTGGTGAGTGTCATTCCCATAGGGCCAGACATTAGAGGACACTCCCTGTACCAGCCCAGCCTTCCTCCGTTTCTCCTGCCAGCACAGAGGCTCACAAGACTGTCAGCAGCTGAATTTCACTCTATTGTTGATAATGTGTGCATGAAGATTTTATTAGTGACACCTGACAGAAACAATGAGGACCGAGGTGAAAAATATAAGGACTCTGGAGGAGGTTAGGGCTATTCAATGTTCTGTCTTGCAATTTTGATCCTCGATCCATCAGTCCTTCTGCCTGGCTCTTGTCATCTCTCTTAAACACACAGCTCTTGTGAGTGGAAAGGACTTTGTCCAGTAGAGAAAGACAGAAAACAGCCGAACTTGACTGAGCCTAGGCCCAGAGTGCTCACTTGCTTGGCTCAGTGCTGACTGTTGGTGGTGATCAGGCAGTTTGTAATTCATAGACTCAGTCAAGGAGAGCCAGGAACCACCAACACCTGTGCCTCCCACCAACTCTAGGGCCACACAGGGCCTCCCACAGCTTCTCTTTGCTGGGGAAGTTTGGGGTCTGCCCTCTTGTGTAACTCACTCCCCCAGTGACCACAGCCCAGGTTGTCTGGCATCTGTTTTCTATCCAGTGTGAAGTGATATCCTGCTCTGAAGGCCACTGAGATGCCCTTTGAAGTCAAAAGTAATTGTTCTCAGTGGCGATTTTTCTCTTTGGCTCTATTCTTCCATAGAGGGTGATAGTTCATGTTTGAAGAAGTCATGCCTAAAAGAAAAATGCCAGAAGAGGAAACGCAGGAAATGTGACCCACATGTGACGGCATGTCTCCTACTTTGCTTCAATGCTGCTCTCTCTTTAGGATTCACGTTCTCCTCTTCCAAGAGGCCCTCCCTGACTACTTCAGGGTACACCGATCTCTGACCACCACAGAGCCCCTCACCAGCTCCTCTGGAAAAGATCTCCTTTGGGACAGAGCCTTAAACTTGACCTTTGGAAGCCAGCATGGGATTGGACACACACAGCCATTCAGTAAGTGTGTTTTGAATGAGTAGGGTATAGCTGAATGTCTAATAATGACACTTCCCTGCCCTACTACCCCAAGCTGCTTAGATGTGACGTCTTCAGGGAGGCCACTTCTAACCTAAACATTCACTCTTTCCTCTGTATATCCTTGTATATTGGTCTATCTTTCATGTGCCTATTCCATGGTTTTTATATTTATTTGTTTACATCTCACTTTCCTCCCATTCCAGCAGAATCTGACCTATTCCTTGCAGTATTCCCCAAACCAATAGGTTTGACTCTGTGAAGACACATGCCATGACAATTGAACTGAATTACACCTAATTAGGAGAAGAAAATAATCATGTTGTTTAAAGTATGCTGCATCTGGCTTTGGCTAATTTAGAAACAATTACTTAATTTATTTTCTCATTATTTATGGAGCAAGTATTATGTGAAAGCATAGTTCTGGACATTACAAATGAAATAAGTGTACATTTGTTGAGTTATTCCTGTAGACTACCAACTTTCAGAGAGGCTACCTCTCTGTACCTCACCAGAATAGGATCAGGAATAGTGTCTGTTCTGCTCACGGCAGAACTCCCAGTGCCTAGATCAGTGGCTGGAAAATAAGGTGCTCCATAAATATTTGTAGAATGAATGAATAGCTTATGAGATAAATTTTATTATACCATTTTATGGAGAAGTTAAATCACTTGCTGAAGGCCAGACAGCTATTACCTGGCAGAGTCATGATTCCAGTCTGGTTTGTTTGACTCCAGTGGACATGGTATCATGTACTCCCATCCTCTCCCAGCACTGGAAGATGGCAGTGTCTCCATCATCATCAGTTGAGGATACAGATGCCGTCAGATGGACTGGGTGTGATCCAGAAGAAGCTCTAGGTAGGACTGGAGGTAATGCAGGTTATTATTGTTATCATGATAATTATTAGCAATGATATAGGAGTTAAAAAGAAAATCCTTAGGCAGATAGTGACGGTACGGAAGTCCTTGGTAAGGTTTTCTTTTAATGAAAAGCAGCCCCTAGATCATTTTCTTTTCTAACAAAGAGCAGCCTGTAAAATTGGGCTGCAGACCTAAACAAGTGAGCTGGATGCTTGCACAGGTGAATGTCAACAGTTGTGCCCATAGACATAGACTACCTGGGACTAGGCATGTTCAAAATGGCGGCTCCATCTTCTCTTTTTGCCAGCCACATGTACAGTAAGGAGTCAACAAGATGGCACTGGCCAAGTGGAAAGCTCATTTTCGTAGTAAGATTGGGGGTGGTGACCAACCTTCCTCACGTGCTATGTAAATGTCACACTTGGTCAAACCAATCCATGAGCCCTAGGTAAATCAGACACTGCCTTTCCAAGCTTTCCTATAAAATCTGCAGCCATCCACCACCTTTCCCTTTTTCAGACACCTCTCTCTAGCCAGGAGCAGCTATTCTTTCTCCTTTCTTCTACCTATTAAACTTACAGCTCCTTAGCCCATCCACATGTGTCTGTGTTCTTAATTTTCATGGCTTGAGATGATGAACCCCAGGTATTTACCCCAGAGAGAGATGCTGCTTCAACAAGTTATTCTGTAGGATATTAGGGGAGGACTCAAAGGGAAAGTGATAATTAGCAGGGCCTGGTAGAATTAGAGATTTGTAACCTTCACGTGATGGTCAGCAAAGGAACATTAATGGTGGATCCCAGGCCTGCAGGAGAGGCAGACATTGGTTTAATCACCACCTTTTTGTCCTAGGAAATTCATTAAGCAAACTTTTACCTGATACCTAGCCTGGGCCTGGATCTTGGAAAGACACAAGTCCTGTAATTTCAAATAATGATCTAGTCAGAGAAACCAGAGTCAGTCATACAACACAGCAATGTGGTGGGATGATGGTCACTGTACAACTCTGTTGTGTGGGGGTCATTTGGCCATGTTATGGTGCTGTTCATTATCTGGATATGTCTCTAGGAGTGTCTCAGGTTTTAACGTATTTGTTGGCCAAGGTCTGATGAATGGATCCTTTGTTTTTCAGCAAAGTAATCATCTCTAAAAGAATGGGAACATGGTGCCTGCTGTCAACCCAAAGCTGAGGAGAAATTAAAGCTCTTGATCTGCAATTGATCAACTATTAAAGTCACAGCATGGGGTGTTTCTGTGCTTTGCCTGTTTTTGTTTTGTTTAATATTTACTTTATTGGTTGGAATGGCATTCCTTCATTTAAGACACGTGGGAAGTGCATCTTGATGATTTATGCCACAGAGTATCCAATTTGTGGCATAGATAACAGGTACTCTTTTGGGAGCATTAAAATGACATTGTGGTGGAATATTTATAATGAATAGCTCAACTGATCACTCCTGTGCTGATGGCTCAGGAGTCGCTGTCTATGCCTGAGGAGCAGACTGTGATGTTGCCTCCTCTGTGTTGATAGTCCCTGACCCTTTTTGAAAAGAAAACAGAGATGACAGACTCTTACTTATTTATTTCCAGGAGTGAATCTGTTGTTTTTGATGCTTTAACACATTTATTTAATCCCACAGCCGGCTCTGCGTGGAATCATGACTATCCCCGTTCTACAGGTGAGAAAACAGGAGCTCAGAAAGCTCAAGTGAGTTGCCTGAGTCACACAGCTTGTCAGAGGCGGAGCTCCGTTTGCCAGTGCCTCGAAAATCAGTGTCTTTTTTCTTTATAATACATTTTTCCTTCTAGGCTTTCAAATTCCACTCACTGGTTTTCAGGATGTCTTGTTTTTGTGTGTTTTCTGTGACAGTTGAAGAGATAAAAGGTTGGGTCTAATCTCACATATGAGGTGATGTGGGCTCCCAGAATCCTCTCTCTGCTCTAGGCTGGCCTGATTTGTAGACTCCTCAGGAACCCCAAAATAATTGAAACAGGTCCCAGTCAATTTAGAAAGTTTATTTTGCCAACGTTAAGGACACACCCCTAACATAGCCTCAGGAGGTTCTGACAGCATGTGCCCAAGGTGGTCGGGGTACAGCTCGCTTTTGTACATTTTAGGGAGACGTAATACATCAATCATTACATGTAAGATTTACATTGGTTCTATGGAGGAGGAACTTTCAGGACATAGGTGAATTTAAACATTTTCTGATTGGCAATTGATTGAAAGAGTTCTTATTAGTAAAAAGGACTGTCTAGGTTTCCGTAAAGGTTGTGGAGGCCAAGGTTTTTCATGCAGATGAAACCTCCACATAGGAGGCTTCAGAGAAAACAGATCAGAAAGGTTTCTTGTAGGACTTAAGGTCTGTTTCTTACAGGACTTAACACCTGTGTTGATGTTAACACTGGAGGGGTATAAGGAGTCAGGTTCAACCCCCTCTTCCATCATGGTCTAACTATACTTTCAGGTTAACTCCAGAATGCTCTTGGCCAACAGGAGGGATCCAGTCCATTCAGATATCTGGGCTGGGGGCTTAGCATTTTATTTTTGGTTTGTGACAGCATGGTGAATAGAATGGGAAAAGGTATTGGGTATTAACCATTGTCCTGTGTATCTTTGTTTTGTTTCATTTTGTTTTTGAGACAAAGTCTCTCTCTGTGTCCTAGGCTGGAGTGCAGAGGAGGCACGATCTTGGTTCATTGCAACCTCTGCCTTCCAGCTTCAAGCAATTCTTGTGCCTCAGCCTTCTGAGTAGCTGGGACTACAGGCATCCGCCACCATGATCGGCTTTTATATTTTTAGTAGAGTCAAGGTTATGCTATGTTGGCCAGGCTGGTCCCCAACTCTTGACCTCAGGTGATCTGCCTGCCTCAGCCTCCCAAAGTGCTGGGATGACAGGTGTGAGCCACTGTACCGAGCCTATCCTGTGTATCTTAAATGAGCTAACTTTTTAAACCTGAAGAACAACTCAGCGTAGTATATCCTATTATTTCCATTCTGCACAAGGTGAAATGGAGTTGTAAAAATGTTCAATGAGTTACTGAAAGTCATTAGACAATCAGGAGTCAGAGCTGGGATTTTAAATCACTGCTATCTTACTCTAAAGTCCACACTTTTTCTATTGGGTTATCATGCCTCCTAGTTGGGGACAAATGGGAAAGTAAAGACACCTTTTGATGGAATGTGACATGAGGGTGATGGTGAATGAGTGCTTGTCCCTGGGAGGGGACAGTATGTGAAGGTGACCAGCCTGTGTGAGGGGTATCAGGGACACAGGAAGTGGGCCTTCAGCCCTCCTGGGCAGGGCTGGCCAGTACAGGGGGTGGCTGAACTCCAGCCTGGACAGGAGATTAGGTAAAGGGGCCTCTCATCCTGTAGATGGGGCAGTAGAGAAGGCTGAGCTGAAGGTATTGACCGTCCTGTTTTCCAGATTCCCATACACCCTGCGTGTTAAATAAAGAAGGTGAAACCACCATTAAAGTTGCCCAGAATGTTTTTCACTTTTCACAACTCCAGCCTCCCTTTCAATATTGCTTTTGTTTTATGATTGCCTGCAGTAAAGCTAAGTCAGGCTAAAAAGAGACACATCCACTCTACTTTGAAAAGTGTGACTGAGGAAGCAAGAGAGTCTATTTTATATTGTTTTCACTGATATTTGGGACAAAGCAGTCACTGTCAAGATTAGAGTTAATGCTGGCTGGAGGAAGTTCAATAGTGTTACACAGGCTGGGTCATGGCTCTGTCAGGGGGAAGTTCAATAGTGTTACACAACACAGGCTGGGTCATGGTTCTGTCAGGGGAAAATTTAAAAAATGCTAAACAGGTTGTGTCCTTGCTCTGCATTTTGGGCTTCTGATAGCAAACAGGAAGTGATTCTTGCTAGTAATGGCGGTTTTAAAATGCACAGGGCAAAGGCAAAAGCAGAGGTTTGCCCCCGATTTCATATCCAGGCTATAAAATGCTGCTAATCTTGAGGTTAGCCTAAAAACATTAGAACTTAGAGGCTAGACTTAGAAGAAGCTGGCAAGTAGACGAAGTAAGCAAAGTTTAAGAAACTTAGAAACATGGTTCCTGAAGCCAGAAGTGGGCATTCCAGGGCATATAGACCATAGAGGACAAGAGTCTCAGGAACACCGTTTATTCACTCCAGACATATTTATTGAGGGCTTACTAGAGTGGAGATAAAGATAAAATCATTACCCCATAGAGCCACATTCTAGGGGCTGAAATGTGAGCCAAAAGTGACCTGTAGCCTCCCCTACCTCGGTTACAGATGATCAGCAATGCTTTCTGAATGGAGGTCTTGATAAAAATGCAGATTCTGATTCAGTGAGTCTGGGGTAGATCCCAAGAGTGTGCACTGCTGCAGAATCCCAGGTGAAGCTGAAGTTGAGGTTGCCGTCTTCAGTGTTAGGAGCGAGGCTTAAACTCAGAGCCCACTGCTATTCTCTGTTTTACTTATTTATTTCAGTTTGTGGAGTAACATGAATCAAATTCTCCTTCCAGAGCATGAACTTCAGCATACTTCATAAATGCACTCACCATCGTGAGGAAGGAGCTGGAGATAAAGATCTCCTCTTAGTATAGATAGAGAACTCGATGAGGTGTAGTCAACTGAGTGTTAGTGTCAAACCCTTTTTCCTAGAGAGATCACAGGAATAGGCCTTCTTATAAGTTGATATTCTTCTTCGCCCAGATTTTGGGGACTGTTTCTAGTTGCATGGAACCTTGACATGGGTCCAAGTTTATGATACTTTTACCACCTTGTATTTTCAGGAGCAGCCCCCAGGCTGTGATTTGTTCCTTTTGTCTCAACAAAACTCATTTATTTTCAGGCCTTGAGTGTCTGTGTTATCACATACATGTAAACATATATATCCATCATAGTTTCTGGATTATCTCAGTGATGTGTGGACCACATGTGGACTCCAAACCTGCAAACTCCCAATTAGATACTAGAATTTAATTAATTTCTAACCCTCCAGCATACAGAGGCAGCGGACCTGGACTTGGCCTCACAGGAGTGCTCTGTTACTTTATCATAATAGACATGCAAAGTTGGAGGATGTGTGCATGTGGAACTGAATAATGGCTTCTGAAAATCGGAAATCCACTTTAAGTGGGAGGCCATCTCATCTGCACCCCTGACTATGAGAAGGAGTTAAAACCTCTGAATGAGCGTGGGGAGAGACACAATGGGGTGCAACAGGCTATCAGGAAAAGAATGTTGTGTTTGGAAATCCGGGCTGGGTGCAGGATGAGGAGCAGAGAGTCCAAGGCTTGTTCATTTGGCCAGAGACCAGAAGCTTCTGCTCACCAAAGAGTTCCAGGAGAGATGAAATTTCATCGCAGAGAAAGGGGATTGACACACTGCCAGCGGAGGCAGATGAGTTTCCGAGACAAAATATGCAGTCTAGGGTAAATGCTACTTAATCTTAAATATAAACTACAAAGAGAGTAATTGTTTAGTCATTGGGGGACCTTTGAACAATTCCTTTTTTGCTACTCTTTTCATTTTAGCACCATTATCTCTGTGCTGCCAACCGGTTTCCCTGCCAAATGGGTGTGTAACCAAGTTAATGATGCTATTAGCCAAAGCTTGCTATAAAAAGGGAAAATTTAACCTAGGCCAAGGAGAAAAAAATAATAAATCCCTAATTTTATAAACTACTGTTTTGTGAACTTTTTTATTCTCACAAAGCTTGGAGAAGATGGAGTTGGCCCTAAGCAGTAGCAGAGTGCAAAGCACCACCATTTACTGATTTTCCTCCAACAAATATAATAACTGTAGACCACATATTTACTAGAAACCACTGGATTCTTGATTAAAGGGCATAGATGTTTAGATTTCCACATAATTAAGGATTAATAATTGCCACACACCGTGCCCCCAACACTAAGTGGTGTTTAACCTTCTGTAGTCACGTTTCTGCTAAAATTCACCCAACAGTTCCAGTTTCAGACTTTGCTGGTACACAAGTGATTGCCAAAAACCATACAGGCAAAACCAATTTTGCTCATTTTCTCTTTAAGAGAAAACCTGATAAAACCTCTAAAATGTTTCAGGATGTCTGAGCAATATTTTTAAGTCATTTGCAGATAAGAAAAGATTCCAAAGCCCCAAGGAATGGAATAAATACTGGCCACCTTCATTAACCTGCTAAATTTCAGGAAGAGATAATGGTCTCTAAGAGAGGCATATGTTTGATTTTCAAGCCTGAGGACACTTTCATGATGACACATCGGCAGTGATTGCCAGGGGAGGTTTGCTGCAGTTTATTTCAAACACCATGGTGTTTGGGCCCATTCATGTGTTCACATGTTTGACAAACATAAAGGGATGAGCTGGGAGGCTTAGGTGAGAAAACACAACAATGATAACTATAGCAAAGAGAATACAGCACCTGCCCGCACAGTGTTTACAGTCTAATGTCAGACAAACACAGAAGGACTGCAGGAGTAATTGTAAGATGATAACCATAGCAATTGTTTCAAAGAGGGGTGCTTTGGTGCTGTGATGTGTGAAACAGTGGGAATTGATGAGGTCAGGAAGGAGAGCAGCGGTGTCCAGAAGTTAAAACGTTTCTTCAATGGTTAAGGGTTTATCCCCTTCACTTTTTGTTTGTTTTCTTTTTTTTGAGACAGAGTCTTGCTCTGTTGCCCAGGCTGGAGTGCAGTGACACAGTCTCGGCTCACTGCGACCTCTGTCTCCTAGGTTCAAGCAATTCTCCTGCCTCAGTTCTCTCCTGAGTAGCTGGGATTACAGGCACCCCCCCACCAAGCCTGGCTAATTTTTTGCATTTTTAGTAGAGATGGAAGTTTCACTATGTTGGCCAGGCTGGTTTCGAACTCCTGACCTCATGATCTGCCTGCCTCGGCCTCCCAAAGCACTGGGACTATAGGTGTGAGCCACTGCACCTGATCCATCTCACTTTTTGGAATTCTTCTGTTCTCTGTATGTGAGCAGTCAGCCAAGTGAAGCCTAGTCTCTGGCGCTCCCGGCCTCTTGTGATGTCCCTGGTATCAATCAGCTTTGGGATAATGGTCTGTTATTGTTTGCGTGTTTCTGGATTATGTTTTACGTATTAAGTCTTATCAGGCTTTGCTGTGACTAGCCCCTCAGAAGTAGTTAAACTCTGAATCACTGAAATAAAATATTTTTCAGCTGCTCCTATCAGCTGGCCTCCTCAAGTCGCTCTTCCTGTGTCTGAGGATAAATCTTGGCTACAGCCGTCTGCTTTTTCTGCTAAATTGCTAGCTCACCTTTACTTGAATGCTTCTAGAGATGGAAACCTGGCTGCCTCCCGAAGCAGTCCTCTATCTTTGGACAGCTGCACATATTAGCAAGACTTTCTTTAGAGTACGTTTTGGCAGCGTCTTCTGTTTGGTCATATGTGTATAATGGAGATGAGATGGAAGGACACTTATGTTCTGAGTGTCTCCTCTCCTGAGTTTCTTAGGGGACGGGGGGACTTGAGACCTTCTGAAACCTAATGATGTAACAGAATAGGACATATGTAATCAGTTTGAAAACATGTGCTGGTGGTTGAGTTTCTTCAGCGATGGATTATCATATTCCCTGTCTTAATCAGCTTGGGCTGCCATAAGAAAAGCACCATAGACTTGGGTGGCTTAATAAATAACAAACATTTCTTTATCACAGTTCTAAAGGCTGGGAAGTCCAAGATCAAGGTGCCAGCTGGCTCAGTTCCTGGCAAATGCCTGCTTCCTGGTTTGCAGAAGGACCCCTCTTGCTGAGTCCTCACATGGCAGAGAGAGAAGAGAGAGAATCAAGTCTCTTTTTATAAGGACACTAATCCCATCACGAGGGCTCCAGTCTTATGACACAGTACTACCTAAAGGTCCCACCTCCTAGTGCCATCATGTTGGGAATTAGGGTTTTAACATGAATTTGGCCCCTCTCCACTGATATGGTTTGGCTCTGGGTCGCAACCCAAATCTTACCTTGAATTGTAATAATTCCCATCTGTCAAGGGTGGGACCAGGTGGAGATAATTAAATCACGGGGGGCAGTTTCCTCCATACTGCTCTCGTGATAATGAGTGAGTTCTCACGAGATCTGGTGGTTTGATAAGAGTCTGGCGTTCCAGCTGCTGGTGCTCGCTGTCTTGTCTGCTGCCACGTAAGACGCGTCTTTGCTTCTCCTCTGCCTTCTGCCATGATTGTGAGGCCTCCCCAGCCATGCTGAACTGTGAGTTCATTAAACCTCTCTCCTTTCTTCATTATCCAGTCTTGAGTATGTCTTTATTAACAACGAGAAAACAGACTAATACATCCACTATCCATCAAAATTAACACTATACACAAACCCATGAGTGGCCACAAGTGGTCTGAATCTGTGCCCCTATCTCCGCAGGGCTAGCCAGCATAGCCTGGAGATGAACCCTTTCTTGCCAACTTCTTTAAGTCACCGAGACCCTTTATCACTCTGCTTCTAGATTCACTGGATGCTCACAATATTACAACTGGGAGTATGAAGAGCCAGCCTGCTTGTTTTCTTGAGTTGGTTGTTATTGTAGATTCTCCCTACCCTCATATGCACACTGTTCTTATGCAGTTATAGGGTGCAGACCAGGCAATGCCAGTTTCCCCAGGTAGCCTGGCATGCCTCACAGTGGTAGGTGGTAGATCCACACTTAGGAGGTATAATCAGATCAGAAGGGCTGAGGAATTCACGCTGTAAAAGTACTACTACTGAAGGGAGAACTCGTTTAATTTTGCATAAGAAGAGTGATGAAACAAAGATCTCTGGAAGATCATGTTCTCTTCTAAATATACACCTCGAAGGCTGATGTCTTTCTGTCCCACCTGACAGCGTGGTTGGTTCTCAAGGAATTAAAAAACAAAAACCCTACTCTGCCAAAGAGGAGTTTGAGTTTGCATTCAACTTATCAGAAGCTCTACATGTAAATGTAGCATTTTATTGCCTACCGTGTGTAACACATCATGTACAGTGCCTCACATGTTCTAGCAGATCCCGACGCATGGATTCCATTGTACCCATTTTTCAGATGGGAAAAATCAAACAATTAGGAAGAAACTGCATAAGTAGGACTGTGGATTTGCCTGCCTGGGAAGCTCTGCTTTTCCATCAAGTTGTGTCTTTAGGAGGTGTTGCTTTGTGACAAGGCACTGGGATGGCTTGAGGAAGGGGCAATGTTGAAGGAGGAAGCCTCATCTGCAGGCAGACTGGCATTTGTGCTGCTGTAGATGCATAGGGCAACAGGAGGAAGACCACTAATGGTGGAGAGAATGGGTGGAGGCATCTCTGCAGATGCTAATGTGCAAAAGAACCTTAATGACTGGAAGTCAGTTAAGCTGGGTGAGGCAGACAGGTGGGCTGAGTCCTAGCTGAGGATAATTCAATAAGTATTCAGAATAGGCTGTCGGACTGCTCACAGTTGCTTGCAGGTGGAGCTGGTCATGGAGAAGGGAGAGGTAGAGATGCTTCCTCTACAACTGCAATTCTCTAGCTCAGTATTTCTGGACTTCACAACGGTTGACATTTTGGGCTATTTTTTGTGAAGAGGGGGGCGGTCTTGTGTATTATAGTGGGATTAATAGCATCCCTAGCCTCTTCCCAATCCTGACAACTAAAACTGGCTTCAGATGTTGCACAAAGTCCTTTGAGGAGCAAAACCACCCCCAGTTGAAACTCTGCTGTAACTCAATATGCATGGCAATATTAATGGCAGGTGGCTTCACTCTCCTTTATACAGATAGAAGAACCGAGGTTAATGGTTGCAAAATTTGTACCTCGGAATGTGGAGTTTTGAAACTACATTTGTTCTAATTTTATACAAGACTCTGCCTTCCTGCCAAGGGGTAAAAAGGACAGGGACCTCTTGGACTCGCTTGCTGGGAGCTTTGATCTGTTTCCAATGCTTTGTTCCTTGCCTCTGGCTTGGTTTGCTTATCCAAACAGGCAGGAGCACCCTATGCAGTGTGAGAACAAATTGCATTGTTGGATTTTAATCCCTTTAGGTACGCCTTATTAATGCTCTTGCATATCACACTGTGAACGCCTTCCTTCATTCTCAAACATTTACTGAGTCCCATCTATGTCCTAGGCATGATGCTTAAGGCTGGGGATGGAAGGATGAACCAGTCACACCTGACTCCTGCTATCCTGGATTTTATATCACAGCTGGAGACAGACGGCAGCAGCAAGACAAGGACAACTGCAACAGCAGCAGCAAATCCAAACCTTGCAGTCTGATGGAAAATACAGGATGGGAGACCCAGCCAGAAAAATTGAGATCTGAAGGGTGAGACACTACCAGCTTTATGACTGTGGAGGGAGATGGAGCAGAAGACAGGCACAGGGAACAGCCAATTCAAAGGGCCCCAGGAGAGAAAGAGCTTGGCCTGCTTTAGAATCTAGCAGAGAAGTTTGTGGGGGCTGGATTTGTAGTGAGATTTACCACCCTGACTCTAGTGCCTGACCACTGGGAGTCCCACCTAATCCCTCTATTCACAGATTTTCTTTTTAAGATAGAATCTCACTATTGCCTAGGCTGAAGTGCACTGGTATACTCTCAGCTCACTGCAACCTCTACCTCCCAGGTTCAAGCAATTCTGCCTCAGCCTCCCAAGTAGCTAGGATTACAGGCATGAACTACCATGCCCAGCTAATGTTTTGTATGTTTAGTAGATACGGGGTTTCACCATATTGGCCAGGTTGGTCTTGAACTCCTGTCTTCAGGTGATCTACCTTCCTTGGCCTCCCAAAGTACTGGGATTACAGGCGTGAGCCATCACACCCAGCCCAGATTTTCAGAACCACAAAGTCTTTGGCATGGAAAAGCAGACAGAGTGACTTGAATGCATTTGGAAGACGATGAACTCTCAGCCTGACAAATTCTCTGGAGACAAAACACTGCCTCCATGTATGTCTGCTGCTTTTTGGGCTTTTCAAACCCACCTGTGTTGTTCCCATCTTAAATTCAGCAGGAGCCGTGGGTCCTCAGTAGCTGCCTTGGAGACTTCATCTTCCTGAGCTCCTTCAAGCCAAAGCCCTGTCTCTTCTTCCCACTGCTTGGGCTTCAAGGCTCTGCCTCGGACTCATCTGTGTTAGGTGACCGACCTGTGTGCCTGTCTCACCTTCTGTCCTGGTTCTTCTTCTCTCTGCTTTGCCCTCTTTCTAGGATTCTACGCGGTGAACATGTACTGGCCTTAGGAGTCTCCTGTCTTTTTTTTTTTTTTTTTTTTGAGATGGGGTCTTGCTTTGTTACCCAGGCTGGAGTGCAGAGGCATGATCTCTGCTCACCGCAACCTCTGCCTCCTGGGTTCAAGTGATTCTCCTGCTCAGCCTCCCAAGTAGCTGGGACTACAGGCATGCGCCACTATGCCCAGCTAATTTTTGTATTTTTAGTAGAGATGGGGTTTCACCATGTTGGCCAGGATGGTCTCGATCTCTTGACCTTGTGATCTGCCTGCCTTGGCCTCCCAAAGTGCTGGGATTACAGGTATGAGCCACTGTGCCAGGTGACTATCCTGTTTTATTCTCACCCATACCTTTCCCCAGGGGCAAGGCCATGGGTATCATCTCCCTTTCTTTGCTCAGCTTCCCTAATTGTTCCCCCGAATGGATTACGTTCCTGTCCTGTTGTCTTGGGGTTTGCATGGAGCCCGGCCCTCTCTGTTAGGAGAAATATGCCACTGTCTATGTGTGGAGCTTGCACTGTGAGCTTGCCTGAAGCTATGTGAGCCTTGGGCATCCAGGGAAAACTAAGCCACGATTCCTGCTTTCCAGAATGCATAGCCTCCTGGCTGAGGAGGGGCCAGAATCTCAGGGACGAGGAGGCAGCCCCATGGCACCATGAGACAAGGCTGGAATTTGCCATCCAGAAACTTGAGCTAGAATGCAGTGCAGAAAGGCAGGAGCTGTGGAAGCTCAGGCAAGTCCCTTCATATACGTGGCAGCCAGGATGCCTGATAGGCCGGGCAGGGGAAGCTATGGGAGTGTGCCTGGCTTGGACATCTGTTCAGTGTCACTGGCTCCCAGCTTGTCTCTGGCTGTGGGCTCCTCAGCATCTTTCTTATTTTCTGAGACCCAGTGGCAGCTTCTGTCTCTCTCCCCCTTATGTCTCACAACCATTTCTCAGATGGATTGCAAATAGACAGTGTTTCTCCTCAGCCTCCATTCTCCTGGCAGCCTAGGGTCAGAGAAGAATGTAAAGTTGATCATATAGATGAGGATCAAAAGGAGACTTCACAATTCATTGGCTGTGTGATTTCTGACAAACAGCTCAACCTTGCTGGGTCTGTTTTCTCATACATAAAATGGAGATAATGGCTCCTTTGCAGCAGTGCTTAAGAAACAAGGATGGAAGCACTAGACAAGGCTGGGGACTTAGGAGTTTTCACCAAGCCTTAGTTTCCGCCTCCCTTCTTCTCTCCCTCTCTTCTCTCCTTTGCCTCCCTCCTTCCTTTCTTCCACTTCTCTCCCTTCCTCTCTCTCTTCCTTCCCTTCTCTCTCATTCCACTCTCCTGAATGAATTCTGGCAAGATCACTTGAGGACGTATATCCTTTGTCTCCCTGTGAGAGCCCTCTCCCCACCTTCATGTAATTGTCAGCAACAAAGTTGGAAAATACAGACGTCTGAAGCAGCTCTCAGCACCGCAACATCTGCACCAGACAAAACTCAAAAAGCCCTCAATCCCCAGTCATGAATGCACTATAAAAACAATGTGGCAGAAATGAAAATTGTTCCATCATAATATTTCACAGTTCTTTTTGACAAAAGCCAAGCCGCCCTCATGAATACACATTTCCCAGCATCTTATGCATTATGCATCAGCCTATAGCAGGGGACCAGGGAATTGCCGGTCCTTAGTAAAGGGCCTTTGAAAGTGCCTATTTTGTAAACAAATGGAGCCCAGGCCCAGCACTCAGAATCTTTAGGTAATTTAAGACCGACTCCAGCTGCCCTGAGTGGGGACTGGCTCTTCTCAGGGCCGTAAAAGGCAAAAGAGTCTCTAATGTTCACATGGTGGAGAGGGAGTGAGTCAATGTTCTGTATTCTAATCTCCAATTTTATAACATCCGAGACAGCCATTCAGAGGATCTGGGACAATTCCTGCCAGAGCCAAATGTCACTGGAATGCCAGATGAGCCTGCTAAGGCTGGTTTTCTGGCCACGCAGTCAGTAGTCAGGACTTGATTCCCAAGTGCCACAAACGGCATCGAACCTTGCAATGAGGATGCTGATGAGTGGGGGTAACTAAGGGGCCAGGCAGGGCAGACACTGTCTGCCTGTCTCAGGTGGCTTGTAGGAGACATTTTTTTTTGTTTGCCCAGTGCCAGCAAATTGGAAGTGAGAATGAAGTGTGCCTTACTGTCCATGGGAGGACAGTTGAAGTTCATTAACTAGCCCCTGTGTTTCCAAGACAGGTGTACTGAGGCCAGATTTTTTAAGTAACAGGTTCAAGGTCACACTGAGAATGAGCAGCAGGTCAGGGACTGCTGGAAGCCTGGCATCTTTCACAGTGCCTCCCACCGCCTCAATCATGGGTTGGCAGGGCCTGAAAAGACCACGGGCAAAATGGTTTCTGATTGCTACGATTTGAGTAAAGGGCAGACTGGGATCCTTAAAACAGCCCTGGAAAAGAACATCATGCAAGGCCATTTTGTATAATTTGCAATCTGTCCTCTATGTACAGATTTAAATGGTGACCGATAGATGATAGATACTGACATCATCTCTGTTGCAATAACAAGATGGTGATTGATTCTTTGCTATGTGTATTTATTTCATAAAAGCATTTAGGCCACATTAGGATGTCATGCAAAGGGAATTGAATTGAGAAGTGGAAATTTGGAGTTCCAGGGTTGGACATGCCCTATTCTTGCCTTCTTTGGACCTCAAATTCTTACCTGTTAAATGAGGGGTTCAGCAGGGATGATCTTTGGGTTGCATCCCATCTGAAACATCTCTCCTGTCTGTGGCTGAGCACTGGCACTGTGCAGAGGGCACAATGAAGCTGGAGAGGAGAGGGGCCCACCTCATGCTGAATAGTGCACCTGCATGCCTGGGCTCCCTGAGGAGGGGTGAGGGGAGGTGGGAGAGACCCCGCTTAGGGAAAGTCGAGGGAAGTTCCTTATTACTGCTCCTGGTGCCTGGAGCTCTCCAGCTGTAGGACGCGTTTGCTGATTGATGCAGTTTGACTAATGAAAACAACAACTACTGAAGGCTGATTAAGATGAGGCAACTTGTTACTCCTCACAGACACCTGCAGGAATTTACTTAGGCACTTAGGCGATGGCTGCTTCCCCATCCTCTGCTGACCTGGAGAACAGGCTGATGGTGGGTGTCAGTTGGGAGAAAAATTGGAATCATTAAGCCACCTGTAACATGGAAAGCCTGCCCAGGACTCTTTTTTATTTTTATTTTTTTTGAGACAGTCTCACACTGTCACCCAGGCTAGAGTGGTGCAGTAGTGCAATCTCAGCTCACTGCAACCTCCCCTTCCTGGGTACAAGCAATTCTCCAACTTCAGCCTCCTGAGTAGCTGAGATTACAGGCATGCACCACTATGCCCAGCTAATTTGGGGCAAGTTTTCTTTCTTTTTTTTTTTTTTTTTTAGAGACAGGGTTTCACCATGTTGGCCAGGCTGGTCTCAAACTCCTGACCTAAAGCAGTCTGCCCACCCAGCCTCCCAAAGTGCTGTGATGATAGGTATGAGCCACTGCACCTGGACCTGCTCAGGACTCTTGAAGGCTGGAATACATGGTTCTTAAACTGTGTGTGTGTGTGTAGAGGGGAGATGTTTATAAGTTCCAGGTGATATTGTTGGCCCAGGAACTGTACCTTAAACACTGGTATAGAGGTCAGGTGCAGTGGCTCATGCCTGTAATCCCAGCACTTTGGGAGGCAGAGGCGGGTGGATCACCTGAGATCAGGAGTTTGAGACAAGCCTGACCAACATAGTGAAACCCCATCTCTACTAAAAATACAAAAAATTAAAAACAAAACAAAAAACACTGGTATAGAAAAAAAAAAAAAAAGGCTACCTAAAGATCCTCCATTTTCATGTCTCAGCATCTTCAAACTATCCAAAAATATCTCCAAAAATCTGTGAAGAAATAACTTCAGCTTCTACAACTGGCATAGTAGCAAGTATAAAGCATCCCTGAATACCTCAAATGGCTATTTATTTGGTTTCAAACTAAGAAATAATTTCTCCTGAATTATGAAAGTAAGATATTCAGTTTGGAAGCTTTAGAAATACAGAAGAGTATTAAAATGAAAATAAAGTAACATAAAAACACATCACATAAAGGTAACAGCTGTTGGCCAGGTCCAGTGGCTCATGCCTGTAATCCCAGTACTTTGGGAGGCCGAGGCGGGCAGATCACGAGGTCAGGAGATTGAGACCATCCTGACTAAAACGGTGAAACCCCATATCTACTAAAAATACAAAAAATTAGGCAGGCATGGTGGCAAGCACCTGTAATCCCAGCTACTTGGGAGGCTGAGAAAGGAGAATCACTTGAACTCAGGAGGCAGAAGTTGCAGTGAGCTCAGATCGTATTATGGTACTCCAGTCTGGGTGGCAGTGCAAGACTCTGTCTCAAAAAAAAAACCTCCACAAAAAACAGCTGTTTACAGATGAACCGTCTTTTATTTTTGCCCGGTGAATGTGTAAATATGTGTATATGAGCCTTGGCACTGGTCTTATGCAGTTTGCCTGAACTGGGATTCTTGAGATGATTGGTAGTATGAACAAAATAGTAAAAACAACAAAACCAGAAACAACCACAACAATGCAAAATGTGTGTAGTGGAGGCTGATTGGAGGTGAAAATCCTTGAAAAATGCTGAGGTAAACAAAATGTAAAAAGCTGAAGAGTCTTTCACCAGAGCGATTAAACTCCATGAGCCCTCGATACGTTACAGGCACTCGGAGAGGTGGTGTTCTCCTAAATGAGCATCCTTATGGAATTCCTCCTCTTCCCCCCATTCTCACACCAAGCTTTGTAAGGGCTGAGGTTTATTAACAGTCCTAAAACAAATGCCAGGAGAGTTGTAAGAAATGTACTCTGGGTGTAAAATATCATGTAGTTTAAGCTTTACATCACATCATTCTCTTTTGTTGGTCATCTTGGGTTTTCTAAAAGAAGCTGATTTATTTTGTTGGAAATTTAGTAAATAAGCAAGAAAGGGTCATTTCACCTCCATTATCTATTATCACTCCAGAAAATCAAGAGTCAGCATTTAAACACCACATTTTGCATGGCCTTGGTCTGTGCTATAACACAAATTGAGTGGTTTTTTTTGTTGTTTGTTTGTTTTTGGAGACCGAGTTTCACTCTGACACCCATGCTGCTCTGCCTCCCAGGTTCAAGGGATTCTCCTGCCTCAGCCTCCTGAGTAGGTGGGACTATAGGTGCACACCACCACGTCCAGCTAATTTTGTATATTTAATAGAGATGGGGTTTCAGCATGTTAGCCAGGCTTATCTCGAACTCCCAACCTCTGGTGATCCACCTGCCACGGCTTCCCAAAGTGCTGGGATTACAGGCATGAGCCACCACATCTGGCTAAGTTTTCTAGGTGTGTGTCTGACTTGGCTTCAGATGGAAGCCTCTTTGAAGCTAGGGGGGTTTCTCACAGATCCTTGTGGCCCAAAGGTTAGCATAGTCCCCTGCAGCAAGTATGTACCAACACATGCCCAGTGGATATGACAATGGGCTTTCTTATTGTTCTCTTTCAGCAGAGACAAAGAGTAAATGCTAATTACATCTGAGTTTGAGGAATTGCAATAAACCAGCTGCCATGGGCCCATAGGAGTAGGAGAAGATAATTCAAGCTCTTGGGAATGACTTAGAGGTAAGCGCTAATCCACCCCAGAGATGTCTGAAGGTGTTCTTTTCCACCTGATGATGGTTTTCCTTAGGAGAGAAAGCCTTCTTGGGTATTTGCAAAGTCTCCTATATTGATTGTATTATCTTCACTTTGTTTATAAATGTTACAACTTCTACCCATAGTCTACCTTATTTACACGTTTAAAGCACTGTTTTTGTTCAAATCCGAGATGGTCTGTGGGTCCTGGGTACTCAGCACCGCGTTCCTGGTTTTCTGCAATTGGCAGTGGCTATATCTGTCTTGGGTTATAATCTGAATTTATCTCTGCAAAGATCCCAGGCCTGCATTTGCCAGGAGCGCAGTGATAGGTGGTCTTCTAACAGCACCTCAGTTTCCAGGATCTAGTTTCAAGAGCCAGTTTCATTGATCAACTTTGGGATATGCGTGCTCTCTTTGACATTACGCTCTCTTTACATTCCAAACAGCATGTGGCTGACATTGCTTTTACTTCCCAGTGAGTCAGAACTAGAACTAGCTAATGATGGGGATCCCCTCATCATGGGAACTTGAGAACACTCACCTATTCCACTCCACTCATTTTCAGCAAATAGGATTCTTAAACCATCAAAGCAAGCAGCCTTTCCAATGCTACTCTAATTCTATTAATGCAGCCTAAATTCATGTTGGCAAACATAACATGCTATTGGTTTACATTGAACTTATGGTCCCCTAAGAGCTTCAGCCATTTCATTTTTTAAATTTTTAAATTTTTTGACACGGAGTCTCACTCTTGTCATCCAGGCTGGAGTGCAGTGGCCCAATCTTGATTCACTGCAACCTCTGCCTCCCGGGTTCAAGTGATTCTCCTGCCTCAGCCTCCCGAGTAGCAGGGACCACAGGTGTGTGTCACCATGCCCAGCTAATTTTTGTATTTCTAATAGAGATGGGGTTTTACCATGTTAGCCAGGATGGTCTCAATCTCTTGATCTATCCACCAGCCTCAGCCTCCCAAAGTGCTGGGATTATAGGCATGAGCCATCACGCCTGGCTGACCTTCAGCCATTTCTAAGTCTCCATTATATCAGCTGCTGTCATGTTGCATGTCTCACCCTCATATATTTTATTTTAAAATAACTAAATGTAGAATCTTAGAAATGTCTGCCTGATTATTCTAAGCATATTGTTCTGGTTTGGTCAAGCTTTTTTGAAGATTGGGCCTGAGATTCTCTGTGTTTACTTTTTCTCCATGTTTTTCTTCACTTGAAGAAAGCAAGTCCTTGTCCCCATAAACTTTTCCTTCAAGGTTTCAGCCCTGGATTTAACACTGTGGGACTATGCAGGTTCATCACCCTTCTTGAGCTATTCTGTCCAAATGTAAAATGAGAGCAGTGACAGGTAGCTGGCTAGGCTATTGCCATATTTAGACATATTATTTATGAAGTGCCCAGTATAGCATCTGACACATAAAAGGCACTTGGTGAATATTTTTGTCAGGTTGTATATTTGTATCTAACAGTGCTTTTCAAAAAGCAAACAAAAGAAACTAATGGCCTTCTGTCTGGAATCTCAGCCAAAGGGGTGGCATTTTGACTGGCCAGCAAAGAGTTACAGCACATAAAATCATCAGGGAATAGGGACGGCAGAGGCCACCAATAAATTACATGCAGTCTTGGGCAAGATTCTTAATCTCTTGAGCCTCAGTGCCCTCATCTCTAAGATAAGAAAACACAGGGACAGTATCTGGCATGTAGCCATCTGGTAGCAAATGGAAGGCCCTTTCCTCCTCTTCCTCCCCATACCTCCTGCCTTGGATACCTCCAAAGGGCTCAGCTCCAGATATCACAGGTCACTGAGACCTCTGCCCTCTGAGTTTGCAGGCATCGTTCTCAAAGCTTCCTGAGACAGCAACTGTCTTAGTCAGTTTGGGCCACTGTAATAAAACACCACAGTCCGGGCGGCTTAAGCAACAAACATTTATTACAGTTCCAGAGGCTGAAAAGTCTAAGATCAAGGTGCCAGCAGATTGAGTTCTCGGTGAGGGCTGCCTCTTGGCCTGTAGACAGCCTCCTCCTTGCTATGTACTCACAGGGCCTTTCCTCGGTGCATGCTCATGATCGGTCTTCCTCTTTTTTTTATTTTTGAGATGAAGTTTTGCTCTGTTGCCCAGACTGGAGTGCAGTGGCGTGACCTTGGCTCACTGCAACCTCCACCTCTTAAGTTCAAGTGATTCTCCTGCCTCAGCCTCCTGAGTAGCTGGGATTACAAGTGTGTGCCACCATGCCCAGCTAATTTGTGTATTTTTAGTAGAGACCAGGTTTTGCCATGTTGGCCAAGCTGGTCTCAAACTCTTGACCTCAAGTGATCTGCTTGTCTTGGCCACCCAAAGTGCTGGGATTATAGGTGTGACTCACACCTTTGATCTGTCTTCCTCTTCTTATAAAGGCACTGATCTCAGCATGAGGGTCTCACCCTCATGACCTTATCTCAATACCATTACATTGGGAGTTAGGGCTTCAGCATATGGATTTGGGATGTTGGGAACATAAATATTTAACTTATAACAGCAGCTTTACGCCTGAGCAAACCAACTGGGAGAGATAGTGATGTCTGCATGATCCATAGACAATCTCTTTCAGTCACTGTGATGGGCTTGGCCCACAACATGTCCTACCATTGCCTGCTCTCTGATCCAGTGCATACTCCTTCCTCTGCCTGGAATCCACCTGTTCTCCATGCACTTCCCATTCACCCATTCATCTCTTCAAGATGCAATGTTTTCTCCTTCAGACAACCCAGCCCCACCCATGCTCTTACCTCACTGTGCTGATCCCTGTCTCTCTTCCAAGGGGCTGTGAGGAGCTCATGAGAACCAAGATCATATGTCTCATCTCACTTTTATTCTTCAGTGCCTAGCCATCTGCCTGGCATGTAGTAGGTGCCTACTAGGTGTTTGGATCCATGAATGTAATAATGTTCACTCTGCAGAAAGACAGAGATAACAGGGATGCATTGATATAACCACCGGTGAAAAAGACACCAGCAGAGAATGTAAGAAAGTGATTGAAGTAGGGATAGGATTGCTCACAAATATTTAAACGAAAATTCCAGGCCACACGTGGTAACTCACCGTGTAATCCCACTACTTTGGGAAGCTGAGGTGTGAGGATTGCTTGAGGCCAGGAGTTTGAGATCAGCCTGGTCAGCATAGCCACAACCTGTGTCTAAAAAAATAAAATAACTAAAAATGACTAGCCAGGCATGGTGGTGGCATGTACCTGTAGGCACAGCTACTAGGGAGAGTGAGATAGGAGGACCGCTTGAGCCCAGGAGTTCACGGCTACAGTGAACTATGATCGCAGCACTGCACTCCAGCCTGGGCAACAAAGCAAGACCTTGTCTCTAAAATAAATTTCCTACCTCAGTGGTGTAGCAGGGCCAAACAGAGAGAAAAGCACCCTATCTGGATGGTGAGTGCCACGAAGGTACTCAGAAACCGGCCAGGTTTCCTGCGAGGGGCTTTTGTCTGTTTGAACATTCCACACAGGTTCATCTAAGCAGAGCAACTGTATCTGATAGAAGCAAAGTCTCTACTTAACAAATCACGAAGCTGAGAATGAGCATGAACAGCTAATGATCATCTTAATTAACCCACAAAACTTTATGCACAGCCAGTGTTCAGCCAACGTTTTGATCCTAGGCAGAAATCTATTAAAGCCAGTTAAGAGAATGAAAAGACAAAATCTGATGAATGCTTTTACCTTGGTGGATATAAAGGTTGGCGGGCTTGATAAATCTGAGAGTGATCTATTTGCCAATAGCAATATTACATTAAGTTGGGGAAACATCATTCCCTTAAATGCAAGCTAAGTGAGTGGTCTGAATAATGGCTCACAATTACATGTGTCCAGGGCCTGTTGAGGCTGGAAAGGATAGAATTCACGTCACTGCTTTAGAAGGAGCTCATTTTCTCCAAAGGAGTAGTTTCTAAGCTTGCCTTGAGTAGGAACTGGTTTCAGAATCTAATGGAAATTGTGGGCTGGCTCCTGGGATAATGCACATGATATGTGCACAGAATACTGGATGTTTCTTGGGGTGTTCACATTCTCTGAGATGCTCATCTGTGGGCTTCAGTTCCGAATCCCTGCTCCTAGGAGGCTTGAGGGTCTGGTGTATAGATTTTCAACTGCAAATGTGAGATGTCTTATTAGAATCATCTTTGAAACTTTTTTTTTTTTGAGACAGAATTTCCCTCTTTTGCCCAGGCTAGAGTGAAGTGTTATGATCTTGGTTCACTGCAACCTCCTCCCCTCTGGGTTCAAGCAGTTCTACTGCCTCAGCCTCCTGAGTAGTTGGGCTTATAGGCACCTGCCACCACACCCAGCTATTTTTTGAAATTTTAGTAGAGATGGGGTTTTGCCATGTTAGCCAGGCTGGTCTTGAACTCCTGACCTCAGGCGATCCACCCACCTTGGACTCTGAAACTTTTCAAAATACACTTTCCCCCATGTGATATGAAAGCATATTATTGGAGTCTTCCAGGAGGAAAAAAATGCAATAATATTGAAACTTAAGCATTTTGGAAAACACCCCAATATTTTCCTCCTTCCCTCCCTCCTTTCCTCTCTTTCTTTCTTTTCTTTGGAGATGGAGTCTCACTTTGTCACCCATGCTGGAGTGCAGTGGTGTGATCTCGTTCACTGCAACCTCTGCCTCCCGAGTTCAAGCGATTCTCCTGGCTCAGCCTCCTGAGTAGCTGGGATTACAGGAGTGCCCTACCATGCTCAACTAATTTGTTTTTTTTTTTTTTGAGATAGAGTCTCGCTCCGTCGCCAGGCGCCAGTCTGGAGTGCAGTGGCGCAATCTTGGCTCACTGCAACCTCCGCCTCCTGGCTTCAAGCAATTCTGCCTCAGCCTCCTGAGTAGCTGGGATTATAGGCACGTGCCACCATGCCCAGCTAATTTTTGTATTTTTAGTAGAGATGGGGTTTCACCGTGTTGGCCAGGATGGTCTCAATCTCCTGATCTCAAGTGACCCACCTGCCTTGGCCTCCCAAAGTGCTGGGATTACAGGCATGAACCCCAAATATTTTCTTGTTCCTAAGACTGAGATCTCTAATAATTGTTGGTCTGTATCCTTATGTGAACAAGAAAATATTTGGGTAACTTCACTTCTGCACCCCGTCCATGAGCAGGAGTCAGTAGTTCAAGAGGAGAGACAGAACAATGAGTTTGATCCAGAGACCTGGACCAAAATCCCAGGTTCTTTACTAATTAGCCTTATGGCCTGGCTCAAGGAACCTCTCCTTTCTCCACCTCCGTTTCCTCATCTGTGAAGGACTGTTGGAAAGACTGAGCTGAAGGGCACAGAGTTTCTGATGTCCAGCTTCAACTCTGCCCGTGCCTCCTGGCTTCTTTTTAAAGGAAAAATAAAAGTATAAATGAAGAGGTTTATTATAGGGTCTTCTTAAGAAGGAAATCCCTGCACTGGATGTGTTGTGTCACATTTAATGCCTGGTAAAAGCGGTAGTTGATAATAGGAATTCTCCACTTTGTTCCTAAAGGTCTGAAGTGTCAGAAAAATGTTGCATTTCTAGAAACCTGTTGTAAGGGTTTTTAATCACTTATAAAGGCCTCAAGGATGTTTTTCTTTTTCTTTCTTTTTTTTTTTTTTGAGACGGAGTTTCGCCCTTGTTACCCAGGCTGGAGTGCAATGGCGCGATCTTGGCTCACCGCAACCTCCGCCTCCTGAGTAGCTGGGACTACAGGCGTGTGCCACCATGCCCAGCTAATTTTTGTATTTTTAGTAGAGACGGGGTTTCACCATGTTGACCAGGATGGTCTCGATCTCTTGACATGATCCACCCGCCTCGGCCTCCCAAAGTGCTGGGATTACAAGCGTGAGCCACCGCGCCCGGCCAAGGATGTTTTTCATACTGAAGGTTATAAAGAAGTAAATATTGCTAGTCTAGAAGAGAATGTTTGCCTGGCTTGGCTTCCAGGGGCATCCTGAGTCATTGGAAAAGTGTACATGCGGATGGTGCTATGAAAATCCCCTTTTTCTTGCTTGGAGTTGGAAGATGACCTGGGTGGGCAGGACTGCAGGACTCCAAGCCATGATGATAACAGAGGTTATTCTACTTGCAAATAGGTCTGGAAGTGTGTCTTTCAGGTAGTCAATTTCCTTGAGTCTCAATTTCCAGTCTCTACCATAGGAATCCATCTTGTGTAGAACAGTTATGAGGGTTAGATTAGGTAAGCTGTGCAAAGCCCCCACCCATCATGTATTAGATGCTCAATGAATGGTAGTTATGTCAGTGTCAGTGGCAGTAGTGGTCAAATAAGACTCAAGGGTTTTAATTGGACAAACCAAATTAACAGCATGTTGTGAAAGCTCAAGGCCTAAAATGGGGGAACAGAGTCATGGAAGGGAACATGGTGAAACTAGGAACAATCAGGAAGGAGGCCAGAGGTAGAGTGAAGCAAAAAGTCCAGGCTGGCCTCAGGCTTTCGAATTCTGCCTATTTCAGTCCTTTCCAGCTACAAAAGTTGGTGTTTCTTGCCTACCGCAATCGATTCATCCAAGTTTGGGATTTTCCTGGGCAAACAAAAGGTTCCTGTCCCTGGAGACCCCTCAGTTTCTGGAAAACCAGAATGGTTGGTTATCCTACTCCCACCAGCATCCTTCAGCCTGGAGCATCTGGCAAGCCTGGCCGGATGGCTGTGGAGTGATTCTCACTGTCCCCTTCTTTGGTATCCTCAATATCAGCCATTTTTGCCCCCACCACAATCTCTGGGGGATTCCAAAAGGACTTCAGCTTTAGATTTAGTACTTCAGTTCCTGCTGCGAATGTAGGGAGCATTGTCCAGTTCACTACAGCGGGTAGAAAAATTCTGGCATCCTGGCTCATAGTAGACACACAGTGGTATTTGTTGAATTGATGAATGGAGATCTTTCCTGGAGTTCCAGTTTGCTTGGTTAGGGCCCTAAAGGATTGCTAATTCTAACTTGTTTTCCTTCCACAAAATCAAGCCACACTGCCAGGGTCCTACTCCAATCTGAGTGGGTCATTCAGGACTGCGTAATCCTTACACTAATCTTGGCTACTTCCTTGAAGCTCTTTCAGGTTGTTCAGCTTAGCACACAACATGACACATCTTCTCTTTCTCTTCCTCTTCCCTTTGGCAAGTTCAGCAAGCCTTGAGTCAGGACCCATTTGCTGTTATGAGAGGAGCAATGGTCAATGTGCCCATGTCACATTTTAAGTATTTTCTATAGTTGATGTAGGAAAACAGACTTGTAAGGAGAATATTCCTTCTGTGTTGCACCATGCCAGTACACCATGATTTCTTCTTTGAAATACAAGTTCATGATGGCTGTCTGAGCTTTGGAACTATTGGGAGAGGACATGATGACACCATCCACTGTGCTTTGATTTCCTATTTTTAGAAAGGGCTCTTACAGTTCATCCATGAAGGTAAGTTACGTTGAAAGTTGCAGGGTGAAGTAAGTTGGGCATGGCTGTGACCACTCAGAAATGAAGGGCAGCCGTGTCTCCCATGAACATTTACAGAGCTTGTCACCATGGTGTAAATAGAATATTTTTACTTAGATGGACCCAGTTCGGCTCTCAGTCATAGAACTGATTAGATCTGTGAGCTTATTACTATTGTTTTGTTACCGTCATCGTTGTTACCACAGCAGGTGCAACTCAAAGGGGCGATATTGCCAGTTTAGTCAGGACACCTCTTCCTTGAGCAATGAAGGGCATTTTGCATCCTTACCCTCTACCCAGGAAGGCCATTTGTGCTGCTCAATCATAATTATGATTCCAAATGATCCACAGACATTTATAAATGCCCTGGGGATCAGTACTGTCCTCAGTTGAAAACAACTTGAGGTAAGTCAGAGAGGAAAAATAGTGGAAGGAAAGAACATGACAGAAACTCGAGAACTCTGAGCTCTGGAGATAGAAATAGAA
This sequence comes from Sapajus apella, assembly GCF_009761245.1. Taxonomy (NCBI): domain Eukaryota; kingdom Metazoa; phylum Chordata; class Mammalia; order Primates; family Cebidae; genus Sapajus; species Sapajus apella. The sequence continues at coordinate 9,300,866 of NW_022436955.1, read as the reverse complement.
AAGAGTCCAGTCAAGAGGTGATCTTGTTCATCCTCTTTCATGTAAAAATACACTTACACTGATGTTTGGAAGAACCTCACAGCTCGTTGGTTGATGTCGAATCTCCTAAAGACTCCATCTGTCTTACCCACTTTCCCACTGGGCCAGACATACATTTCCCTTATTGTAAATTTTCTGCATTGGCTCAAAATATTCTCTGCCTGGAATGTCTCATCTTCCTCTCTGCTCTTCCAAATTCAACTCCTCATTTAAAGTTCAGTGCGTTAAGTCTACTCTCCAGGGATCTCTTACTGCGTCCACTCTGTACCCATCAGGTGGTTTATCTTCTGTATATGTGTCATCTCTTTCTTGAGACTGTAAGATATTTGAGGACAGAGACGATATTACCCCCTTCTGGTCCCTCTTTACCACTGAGCCTAGAGTGTTGTTTGCTTCTGACTTCTGCTGGTTTGGTAGCCAGAAAGATTCACTCCCTGGTGTGGGTGTACCTTGCCTTTCTACATAGTTTTGTTGAAATTTCTAACACATTTCAGATCCTAAGAAAAGGTACTTGTTTTATCACAGCTGCTGAGTAGAGGTCATTGCTTTAGAGGAGGTTTCTTTTCTTTCTTTTTTAATGAACTTAATCATTTTTAATATCTTTTCCAAAGCAGAATACATTAAATGACCCTGACTTGGCAGAAAGCCCTCTCTTGAGTGCTTTGGGAGGATTAGCAGAAGTTCTTTTATAGCCTCTTAGCCTGACTGGCTGCCTTTTCCTTTCTTTGGGTTATCAAGGATTGAGATTTGATCCTAATTAAGAAAGGAGGAGCCCTGAGCTGTGCAATTTCTGCTCACTGGGAGACAGGCAGGGGCTGGATTCTTTGGAGAAGTGAAGCTGGTCTTGTCCGTTATCTTAGCTCTTGTGCCTGAACATGGAGGCTGGCACAGATATTGATAAGACGGTTTTGAGAAAGCACAGCAGGCCCCAGAGAGAGGGGGAGAACCTAAGGGATAGAGGAGAGCAGTATCATCGTAAGAGAGTTGACCAGCAGTGGAGACCATCTTCAGAACTGATGGAGCAGGATGTGTGCTGTAGTGTACAAATTAAAAGTCAGTGATGACATTGTTTTTTATTGTGCAAAGATCATTAAAAAAACAAAAAATGGGAGACATTAATCAGCAGTTTAATGAGAATGGAAAATAACAGTGCAACATAAAATTGTTGCCTATATTGCATTTGAATTCCTGGCTTGTTACTTTCTGGGGGCTGATGTGTTTGAAGCAGGAGGAACTGGTTCGCACTGGAGGGGGTCAGGCAGAAAGAAGATGCCATTTCAGGTGGCCTACACTGGGTTGTATGGAGATTTCTTTTGTCTTATATTTGCTTCCTGGTTGCTTCTGCTTTAGGCCTGTGATATTATCTCTTCTGTAAGAACAAAGCATAAGAGGGAGCGTACTCTCACTTGTCTTCTTTCTCTGCATGGCACCTAATAAAGTGCTAGCCATTTGTTGCTGTCTTAGAACTTTAGAGGAGGAAGCCCCAACAGGGTCACCCCACCTAATGTCCGTATTAATTGATTGAGTGGCTGAGGGTGATGGAGATTGGCCTGGAGTTGGCAATTGATGAATTATTTTACCTATGATATATAGACTCAGAAGTTAGAAGCAGAACCCCTGTTATTCTGTCTTTGGTCTCAAACGGGGAGAAGATGCCACTGAGAAGCCTCAAAGAAGAAAGCAGAAAGGGGAATTTGTCCAAATATCACAGGCAAGTCTATTCTTATCGGTTTGCCAATTGCATCGTTGGTTAAAACCTGCATCTTTCTCAGAACATGGCATTAAAATATTCCGCTCAGCTTCTGTGAGCTCCAGAAATACAATAAATAGCAGCACTATTTTTAAAGGATCATTGGGCTTCATTAAGTAAAGAGAGGCTTCTCTTTAACATGGTTTTGAGGATTCACTGTCTAAACAGCAGGCTTGGGTGTTAACATCCTGGCGGAAGTTTTCCTAGCGTATATAAATAGGCCTCGCTGTTTCTGGCACTGACATTCCCTTCTGGGTATCCTTAGACCAGTCATTTCAACCTTTCTGTGTTCTCACTTTTGTATCTGTATAAGGGGGATTTAAAAATGTTTCCCTGTTTATTGTGAGGATGAAATGCAATCTGACAGCTACATGACCGTGGCAAAGTTGGCCATCAGTTTTTTCATTCATTAATTTGCTAAGTACCTACCAAGGTCCAAGCCTTTAGAAACACTGTTGTAGGGATGCTTTGAATGGGTATTGCCATTGAATCTCTCTTGGTTTCTTGACGTCATTAGGATCTAACAAGAGGTTGAATCAGTAAACACCAATCAACCTAAGGTTGAAGTGCTTTGGTTCAGTTTTACCCACACAGCATCAAAATTAACCAACTTTTGTCCCAAGATTAGAAAGTAGATAAGATTATCTTTCCATGGAGAGCAGGAACAGGGTCTTGGCCAAAGAATAATTCTTGCAACTAAACAGTAGGATTCAAATTCCAGATCTGTTGCTTACTGGCTACATTTGGCCAAGTAACTTACTCACTCAACGCCTTGATTCTAGCATTTGTAAGTAGGGATAATAAAATCTATCTTAGAAAGTTGTTGTGAAGATGAAATACAGTGATGCCCCAGCTATGCCTTGCAGTGATCAGCATGGGGTGGGTGTGTGTGTGTGTGTGTGTGTGTGTGTGTGTGTGTGTGTAACAGGCATGCCCTCAGCAGGAATAAATATGATTGGGGTGGTGGCTTCCGGTCTCCAGCTTGTCTTTTGTTTCTTTTCTTCTTCTAGGGCTCTTCCCATCTGCACTCTCACATCCGAGACCCAGGTCCCTGCCTTTTAGCAAGTTAGCATCAAAACTCTCCCAGGAGGGGTATGTGTAGGTGTTTTGTTCTTTCTAGGGAGTTGCACTGGGTGGCTGATACTGTTTGAATATGTCTCCACCCAAATCTCATCTTGAATTGTAGCTCCCACAATTCCATGTCCTGGGAGAGACCCAGTGGGAGGTAACTGGATCATGTGGGTGGGTCTTTCCTGCAATGTTCTTGTGATAGTGAATAAGTCTTATAAATCTGATGGTTTTGTAAAGGGGAGTTTCCCTGCACAAGCTCTCTTGCCTGCCACCACGCAAGATGTGACTTTCCTCCTCCTCTGTGTAAGGCCTCCTTAGCCATGTGGAACTGTGAGTAAATTAGGCCTCTTTTTCTTTATAAAATTATTGAGTCTCAGATATGTCTTTATTAGCAGCATGAGAACAGATTAATACAGTGGGATTACTCTTGTTATGTGGGATATACCTTGCACCTTCTTTGTGGGATCAGAGACTTTGTTCTTTGTAAGAGGCATTTTAAAATCCTTGGAGTCCATAGGCTTTTAAAAATTGGAATATATAGAAAGGTGAATATGTTGTCAGACTTCCAGCTTGTTGTAGTTTTGCAAAATTAACAAATGAACATTCCCCAAACTTTCTAGAACTTAGTTTTCTCATCTGTGCAATGGGCATAATAAGAGTACACCATAGTCCATTAACTCCCACATTAACAAAACACTGCCAGAGTTTCGGCAAACAATGCCCCCCTCTCTATTGTCCCTTCTTGTCTTGCCCCTATCAGGGGAACCTCTATGGGCTAGTTTTTCTTCACTTTGTATTTTATATAAACGGAATCATACAACATGCCCTTTCTTTCTGGTTTCTTTCAATTGCTGCAATGTTTGAAGAACCATCAATGTGGGTAGTTGTAGATCATTTATTTGTGTTGCTGTATCCTATTCCGTTGGATAATTATACCACAAACCACATGTTCATTTCATGTGAATGGACATTGGGGTTGTTTCCTTGACAATCTAGTGGTATCAATTTTCTGAGATGGTGGCACAACTTTTGCCCTAAAAGCTTTTGTCCTAAAAGCTCACTTCCCCAGAAGCTCAGTGTAGCTGTTGGGTGGAACCTGGGGGCAAGTACAGAAGTCAGGTTCTTTCACATGAACTTTAATTTAGGACCTAAGTCCTCCCAGTGACAGCCCTGTAAGCTATGTAAGCGTCTCCCTATGATACCTTTGATCAAGCTGTGGCAGAGGAAGTTTAGGCATTTGCTCTAGTCAACAGACCTAACAAACACCAAAACTGGGATTCCAGTCCAGCTTTTAGCTTCTCTAAAGACCCTTCCTCTTTCAGAAATCCACACTGTCTCTTTGCAATGCTTGATAAAAGTCTCACTTTAACTTGAGGTTAAAGGCAATTTTTTTTTTTTGAGATGGAGTCTTGCTCTGTTGCCTAGGCTGGCATGCAGTGGTACAGTCTCAGCTTACTACAACCTCTGCCTCCTAGATTCAAGCGATTCTCCTGCCTCAGCCTCCCGAGTAGCTGGGACTACAGGTGTGTGCTACCACACCCAGCTCATTTTTGTATTTTTAGTAGAGACGGGGTTTCACCATATTGGCCAGGCTGGTCTCCAACACCTGACCTCTTGATCCATCCACTTCTGCCTCCCAAAGTGCTGGGATTACAGGTGTGAGCCACCACACCTGGCCCAAATATTTTTATTCTTAAGTGTCTGCAGGAGACTTGGCCAGGTAACTTATTCTTGAACTAGGCTCTGTTTCCTCACCTTTGAGACTAGAGCAGTAGAATTCATTGCCCACAGGGCGTAGAGGACAGTGGGTGAGAGTCAAGTCAGATTGTTAGGTTGGAATCTCCACCCCTTCTCTCCTTAGCTGTGTGACCTTGGGCAAATTGCTTGCCCTCTCTGTGCCTCAGTTTGCTCATCCATAAAGGAGAGTAATAAAAGTTGCCACTCAAAGCTGCTGTGAGGATTAAATGGAGAATGTACGTAAAGCACTTTGCATAGTACCTATCTATCGAGCACGGCATTGATATTTCTTGGGCACTTACTATTCTAATAAAATTCTAACTGTTTGGCAGGTCTGACATCCCAAGAGCTGGGTTCTGTCATTTCAGCCAGCACTTTGAATCAAAGATCTTCACCAGCTCCTAAATAAATGTTACATGGCTGCTACCACTGCTTCTCTTTTTGGAGATGTCTGTTAAAATTATGATTCAATTGTCAGTAACAAAATATTCTTAAGATGTCTTCAGCCATACCCTCAAATTATATGACAGTGTCTGGCTTTAATACCCATCTAAATAGTTATACTGTTGATAGGTTTCAAGAGCGGTGTTTGCTCTTCCATTCCTCTCATTAACTTATGTAGCAACATCATAACTCTCTGGAAGGATTAAGAAAAAAAAGGATGCTGGCATATTCCATCTGAATTCATTTCATATAGCATCTGTGTCAGAGCGTTTGCATATGAATGAGATGCCTTGACGTTGTTCGCTCATTAACATGGGAGCATTGCAGTGACACGTTTTGGAGCTCAGGTTCAAGAGTTTGAAGCAAGAGAGGGAAGAAAGGTTGAAGGCTCAGTCCATGTAAGACTTCACTGCAGTAAGCCTGGTATATAATCTTAATCCCAATCAGGCTGTGGTATGGAAGGGCAGTTCCATCTCTTGCCTCTAGAACTGTAAGCGCAATCTTCCACTCAGTCTCCTCCCATATCCCCAGATTTCTAGCCGCACTGATATTTTTTTCATTAACCCATTCAAGTTTGTGTATGTGTAAGCTTCTCCCTCTCTTCGATAGGGAAGTCTTCCCTCCATGTTTGGCAAGACTTAACAATTCCAGTAAACATCAATGTCTTTATGAATCTTTCCTCAATTCTTCTGGGTCAATTTAACCACTTTCTCCCTGGGCCCTAATACCAGATCTTCATGACTGGATGGCCTGTGCACCACTTTGCATGTTTCTTTTTTTTTTTTTTTTTTTTGAGATGGAGTCTCACTCTGTCACCAGGCTGGAGTGCAGCGGTGTGTTCTCAGCTCACTGCAACCTCCACCTCTTGGGTTCAAGCAATTCTCCTGCCTCAGCCTCCCATATAGCTGGGATTACAGGTGCATGCCACCACACCCAGGAAACTTTTGTATTTTTAGTACAGATGGGGTTTCACCATGTTGGCCAAGATGGTCTCAATCTCCTGACCTTGTGATCTTCCCATCTTGGCCTCCCAAAGTGTTGGGATTACAGGTGAGAACCACTGCACCTGGCTGCATGTTTCTTTCATGCATAGAGTGGAGCTTCATTGTTCCAGCCTTGGTGTTCAGAAGAGCCATAGATGCTTAATGAATATTTATGAAACAGATCAGTGCAGAAGACTACAATAAAACGTGGGGAGGCATGTTGGGAGCTTCTCACTCAAAGGGACTGAATGTGTTTAAACTGCTCCTGAATGTGGGTAATAGGCTGCCTCACACTTCAACCAAAAATTTCAGTTCCAGTTGACAAGGTTCAGGCTCAGCCTTGGAGTTCCATCTGAGCCTCATCTCCCTCAAATCACAAGCTTTGGAAATGGGACAAGGACTTTTTCACAGCCCATGGCTTGTTAGGTGGTCTCATTATGGAACATACAGACTCGGAGGCAATTAGCATCAGCACCGAGCTATGGCTTCTGTTCATGTCTCCTGAACTGGGAAGACACAGTTCTCAGCCGTTGAAGCCTGGCGGATGACAGGACCAGGCAAAGGCACACCAGGCAGGGGCAATGGTTGGTACTACATCAGGATCCACAGAACCTATAATGACTGTTACAGTCATTCTCATATACATTCAGTATGGTGTGGTATGAGGCGTTTAAGTGGACAGACCCCTGGAGTCAGAATGCTTAGGCGCCAGTGCCAGCTTGACTGTCTGTGTGACCTCGATCAGCAGTGTAACCTTGCACACATTCCCTAAACTTTCTAGAACTCAGTTTTCTCATCTACACAATGGGCATAATAAGAATACCCCATGGCATAGGGCTATTGTGTACTGAGTCATAGAGTCACCCTTGCATGTGTCACACTCTTACATATGACATAGAAAACTGGACTCCATAGTTAACCATTGCTAGTTTTTTATAGAAAGAATTCACCTAAAATTACAAATGATAAGAACACTTGGACACATAGAGGGGAACAACATACACTGGGGCCGATTGAAAGGTGGAGGGTGGAAGGAGGGAGAGGATCAAGTAAAGGTATTAGACTTAATATCTGGGTGATGAAATAATCGGGTACTAGACTTAATATCTGAGTGATAAAATAATTTGTACAACAAACCCCCAAGACACAGGCTTACCTATGTAACAAACCTGCACAAGTAAACCTGAACTTAAAATAAGTTAAGAAAAAGACAAGCATTTGTGGGTATGTGGAAAAAATATATATTTGATGCTCACCAAAATCTTGTAAAGTTATTGTCATCTTTTTTAGAAAAAGTGAAAAATCCCTGAAGTTTAAAATAGGAATGTAGTCAGAAAGCTCATTAAGATCTCACAGTCTGTGCCCTGAGTGATTAAACGTCACAGTCAAGGGGACGTAGAACTGACGTCTTTGGACACATCTTGGATGCACACACAGACAACCAAACACACCTCCACTGACACTCAACTCCTGTCGAAGGGGCCTGCTGGTTATCACCTATGGGCATGATTAATGGGCATGGAAGACCAGTGAGTTGTGGGTGACTCTCTGGGAGAGATGGTGTTAAAAGGAGGATGTGGGATGAGCCTATGGGGAACAGGGAAAAGGGCAGTTCAATGAAGCAGAATTTTGGTAGTGCGCAGTTATATTAGTTTCCTGTGGCTGCTGTAACAAATTACTCCAAACGTGGCGATTAAAAACAACACATATTTTCTCACACTTCTGGAAGTCAGAAGTCCAAAATTGGTTTCACTGGGCCAAAATCAAGGTCCAAGACTGCACACCCTCTGAATGCTCCAAGGGAGAATGGAATCTTCTGCCTTTTCTAGCTTCTAGAGCTGCGTTTCTTGCCATCTTGGGCTCCCAGCCCCTTCCCCATCTTCAAGGCTAGCCCTTCAGCATCTTGCTGCAGTCATTTCAGCAACTCCTGTCTCCACAGTCCAGTCTCTTTTTGCCTTTCTCTTATAAGAACACTTATGATTACATTTAGGGCCCCCTTCAATAATTCGAAATAATCTATTTCTCAAGATCCTTAATGTCTTCACCACTGCACAACACCCTGTGCCATGTAAGGTGTTTATACCTTCTAGGGATAAGAATGTGGATGTCTTTGGGATTGTTATTCAGTCTACCACGCTAGTGCAGCAACTACAACTCAGGAGCTCTGATCCACAAGTGTATTGGGCCTCTTTGTTGACCTTCATCTACTGTGGATCCTCAGCTTGGCCCATGCTCTGATCTGAGACTCCTCAGGAGGCCTTTTCCCTAGTGTGTATGAAACAGGGACAGAACAGACAGACCGTGAAGAGGAAAGCACTGGCTTATGTAACAACTGAATTTCTGGGAGAGGAATGAATAGATTGGGACTTTGCTTATCTATCTCCGTGAGTCTGAAATGTGGGAATCTGGTCCACAGAGATAAGGCTTCTCTTTCCAGGTGCAGGCAATGCTGCCTTGTCCCAACCCCCAAAGTTAAGTATCCGAAACAGCACTTGGTTGGATTCACCAAGGAAGAGTCACGTTGGTTGGTTGTAGACAGCTTGACTTGACTGCGTACATTCTCAAAAATACAATTTATTTTACTGGCACTTGAGAAAGTGATTTGAGAACTATTTGCATGAATGAGCATGTTCTACCACCTGCGTACTATTTTTTTTTTTTTTTTGGTACGGTTTTCGCTCACAAGGTCTAGTGCGTCTATTACACTCTCCAGTTTCTGTCTTGACGTGGACACCTCTTGTTCGATTTCCTGAGCTGCTGGGGACCACAGTCTGCCTTTTGTACCATGTACCATGTGCATGATTATGTAGTGACTGTGAGCCCAGCTGGCAGCCTGTGGGAACTGTCTTGCCCCTCACAGTTGCTTCAGCTGTGTGACATCGAAAGTATCTGGTCATTGATTTGATTATTTTGAGATTTCACAGAAAATCTTAGCTTGCTCACAGAGAACTTCAGAAAATTAGCCCATGGACAGAAAGTGCTTATAGCTAAACTCAAGCTGATGTTCTTCCCTTTCAACACTTTCCTGAGCAGAGTCCTGGGGGAGTCAGTCCTGATGCATCTACTTTCAAGGTTAACAAGATAAAGAAAAAAAAAAAAATCACCATAATGTTTTTTGCTTTTATTTTTTTTCTGTTTCAAATAGAAAATGTTCTATGGTTCAAAAGTGTTTCTGAAATTTCATGTGTTGAAAACTTAATCCCCAATGCAGCAGTGTTAAAAGGTAGCACATTTTAGAGGTGACCAGAGCCCTCATGAATGGATTAGAACCGTAAGGTCAGGAGTGGGTTCCTGAAAAAAGAATGAGTTCAGCCCCCTTTCTTCCCTAACTATAGGTTAGCAAGAGTGTACCTCCGTGCTCTGTAACTCTTCTACCTTCTGCCGAGGGATACTGTAGCAAGGAGACCCTCACTGAATGCTGAGTAGATGGTGGTGCATGCCTTTGGACTTTTCAGCCTCCAGAACTGTGAGCCAAATAAATTTCTTTTCTTTATCCTTACCCAATCTTAGGCATTCTGTAATAGCAGCACAAAATGGACTAAGACAAAATGTTTGGGGATTTGTTCTGACAACTTGAGCTAGCATCCTCTTCCTGAAGGTTGTCTTTAAAGAATCACTCTGGAATTCCATAAACTTCAGCTCATATCTGCAAATGTAATGAGACCCTTTCTCCAGCAAAGGTCATTTTCCATGAAACAGGCATTGCCTTGGCAGTGTGGGCTGGAATGTAAATGTACATATGAGAAACCCGGGCACAGCTAGGTGAAACAGGTAGAGGTAAGTAATGGCATGCATATGTGAAATCTCGGTGCCCATGTCTCTGCTCAGTGAGGTATCTATCAGCTGTTGGGACGTTAGGTGAGAAGGAATTTATTTTGCTCACTGATGTTGAAATCATCCTACCTACTGCCACAGGTTGCAGGCAGAAGCTGAGCCCACAAAAAGACAGAGAGTTTAGATTAGAGGCAGGTTATGTAGTTTAAGTTGGTTTTTAAAATTATCACTGTCCATAGAGCCGGACATGAGGTCACATTTGGGTTATATTGTTTACTCTTTCTAACAACCATGTGATGGGAAGCTCATTTAGCTCCACAGTTTTCAAGTAAGGAGACAGAGGCTAACAGTTTAAGCATCTTGTCCATGGTCACCCAGTTAGTAAGAGGGCTTGCAGGATCCAGGGAATCTGCCTTAGAAATCTCCTCTCTCACCCACTCTGCTATGGTACAGGTTACTCTGCTTTTCACAGTATTATGCAGTGCATCTCTGTGGTTTATATTAAGAGTTTTAGAGTGGGACATTCATGTTTCCACCTTGACCAAACCATGCCGGGATGTGTGTGAAAGGACCAAGATCTGACTTGGCAATGACTACTTACTCTGCTCATTGCTCATGGGATCTCCAGATCCTTGGAAGAGGCAGCTGGAAGCTGAGATTGGAGACTATATAGGCTCTGAATGGTTTATTGTATATGAATCTGGAATAGAGGTTGTCAAAGGATTGTCCCTGAACCAGCAGCATCTGGGAGTTTGTTAGAAATGCAAATTCTGGAGTTCTACCTAGACCTACTGAATCAAAAACTCAGAACTGGGGCTTAGCAAGCTATATTTTAACAAACCCTCGAGGTGATGCTGATTCATGCTAAACAGGTCTCCCAGAGTTTGTGCTCTGGGAGAGCAAACTCTTTTGTCATTCTCAGCACAGGCTAAGATTAAATAGCTACTTTCAAGTGCTGGGCAGGGGAGGAACAGGGCCCAGTGGAGCCTGCCTGATTCTCAGAGGACAGGGTTTCCATCGTGGGTGAGATCTACTTATGCCTGTGAGTGCTTTCTCCTCCCTTAAGTGCCTCCCCCGCTGCTGGAAGCCTTCTGACTTAGGAAGGCTTGTCCAGACCTCAGATGCATGTGATTCTGATCATTAGCACCTTGTAGTTGGGATCCTAGCCTTGTAAATCTCTTTGTTCTCTCAAAGTTCAGGGGAAGGGAGGGGCAGGAAGCCTGAAGGAGTTCTTCTTTCAGCCTGTTCATCTGCTCCAAGTAGAACAAAGCTACAGTGTGGGGAAGGTGCTTTGATCCCAGACAATGAGAGCAGCTGGATTAAGTGTTTGGAGGGACCAGACAGCTCTGGCACAAAACAGATCTGTTACTTTTCTTTTTTCTTTTTCTTTTTTGAGACCTAATTCATGTATTGGAAACAAAAAAGGCATAAAATTTTGAAAGGTGGTGTTTCTGTAGCTGTAAGTCTCAGGCATAAACTGAAACATCTGTGTACTGGGTGCCCTGCCCAGGCTCGGAGGTTCTACCCCTGGGACGAACACTGATGCATTGGGATGACACAGCATTTCCAAGTGACCCCAAGGCCACTGAGTGGCAGCTGGGACTGGGAAATACTGGAGCTGGGAGGGACTTGGGAAATTTGCTTATGTGCTTAAAACCCGTTTATGCCTAGTGTTCCATTACTGGAATGCTAAGCATGAGGGAGTTATATTTATATCTTACTGCTCAAGGTCATAACCAAGGTCTCATTGAAAAAATTCAAAAAGTTGCAGCCTCAGGCATAAATGGGTTAACACAGTTGCTAAGCATAGAGAACTCTGAGTTTAAAAATAAACATCACAAAATAAACATTTCTGTATATGGTGCCTACGAGGTACATTACGTACCACCCTCCACTAAACCCGTGGGGGCCTCTGCTTTCTCTTATGATTCATGGCCATTTCAAGAATACTCATGATATAAGTGTTACTGCTATCCCCATATTTCCGAGGCAAAATACAAAAGCACAAAGAGGTTGGTAAGTTCCCCAAGTTCACACAGCTAAAGAACTGGCAAAGCCAGGATGCCAACCCAGGCAGTCTGGTTCCAGGTCAATGCCCTTCACTCTAGGATAAGGACCCTGTCCATAATGAGTTCCAGTCCTTCTGAGGAAGTGATGGTGCAGGGAAAACCCAGCACATCCTGAGTGCTCAGGACATGGTGCCTGTCCTTACCAGTTCTGTTGTTACTTACACAGATAAATTTAGCAGATTGTGACAAGGGCTGAAGAGATGGGCGGAGTGTTATGAGGAAGCAGAAGAGGGAACCTGGAGCTCAGAACTGCCAGGTGGGCCAGGAAGCAGGCAGCCTTCATTACAGAAGAGGTGATATTTGAGTTGAGTCTCTAGAACCCCAGAGAAAGGTAGAGAAAGGTGTGTCAGGCAGGGGAATCATAATATGCAAAGACATCCGAATTAGACCAGAGTGACAAAAATTAGAGGGTTATAAGGATGCTTTTGCTTTCCAGAGTTTTAACTCATGCCTCTCCATACCTCTCACCTTTATCAAAACCCCAAGGTTTCTGCTGTATTAAAATGATGGCGTTAGAAGTAGAAATTAACTATGGTGGAAAGGACCTCAGTATGTGCATTGGATTAATGAGCAAACTTATGTACAGAAAACAGAAGCCGATTACTATAGTCTGACCATTTTTTCCACTAAAGCTAATCATACACCTTTTGCTCTGGGCAGCCTGAATGTCTGAGTACTCCCTTTGTTTGCACACAGCCCCTGCTCTTCTATCTTCTTATGCTAATAACCCCTTGAAGCATGCTTGGAGAACGCTCCATCCCATCCTTGACACCCAGTTCTTGCCTAAAATCAAAACTTGGCTCAGATGCCTCCTTCAGGAAGCATTCCATGCTCCTCCTAGCTGGGAATAATTCTTTCCTCTTTTTCATTCGTTCTTAGCAATGATGACTTTCCATCTTGCATTGTGCACATTTTACCTCCCTTGTCGGATGGTAAGCTTCTTGCAGGTGAGATTCCTGTTCAATTTGGAGTTCCCAGCACTCACAGAAGACCCATGGTGATATGCAATAACTTTGAAAATATACTAATGAACATATTAGGAACCATTTGTCTGGGCCCCTGTCTGGCTTTTTTGTTAATTGGGCAATTGTCTTCAGGAGAATGAAACCCTGGGAAGAAATCTCTCAGAGTGCTCATAGAGGCTTTGACTCATAGGCAGGAGAGCACCTGAGTTCTAGGGCATCAGCAATCATCCACGTCAGGTTTCTCTGCCTCTGGCACGATGGATAGAGGAAGATTTCTGAAACTTCTCCCAATTTGACAATTCAGTATGGTTTGATGTAGTACTGATTGGGTTTTGGACACGCCACCCCAAACTTAACATAGAAATACACAGATTTCCCCTTTTCTTTGGGTCTTCATTTCCAAAGGTTCTTGTGTCACATAAAACTTGCATTAAATAAATTTGTATGCTTTTCTCTTGTTAATCTGTCTTTTGTAATAGGGGTTTCAGCTATGAACCCAAGATGGAAAGAAAAGCTATTTATTCTCCCCTACAGTGTATGCCTCAGTATCTGATAGAGCAAAACTTAGAATATGGTCCTAAGACAACTAAAAAGGGCCTTGATTCAGCTGTGCTCTTGAATTCCAAAGGCATGATACGCCTGTGATTTTTTTCCTTGGTGCCAAATCAGCTCTGCTTATCGACTGCTATTTTAATGAAACCTCCTGGTACCAGCTCAGGAAGGATATTTTTATTAGATACGACTGGGCGGATTCTCATGTTGAAAGCATTTGGTGTAAAACATGAACGCATTCAGTCCTCAGATATCCTTCCAAATATTTCCTTTGAAATTGGAAAATTACCAAGGAACTTGTGATAAGATGATGAAAAAGGGAATTAAACAGCAAGGATGACATCCTTCTCTTCTCCCCACAATGCTGCATGGGTGGGGCTTTTGAGATTTGGACATCAACAACGTTAGAAGGTTGCTTGGGGAGAGACCTGGTGTTGGCCAACCCAGGCCCTTGCTGTGCTCGGAGGGGTGGGTCAGATGGTCAGTGTTCTTGTCTTCTGCTTTTTTGTCTTCTGTAAACTTCCCCTCGGGGCCTGGAGTCATGCAGGGAAGATAAGAACAGGTCTGACTCACATAAAGTCAACCCTATTAATTCATAAAGCCCCTGGCATTATGGTGTCTAAATCTCAGCATCAAGGGGAATGTTGCCACCAATATTTATAGAAATCAACCCTTCCTCTCCCATCTAAAAATCTCGTCTGAGATCATCTACTTCCCCCAACTCAGAATGCAATAGAGGCAGAAGCTTAAAACTTGGGTCCTGGATCACCAGCCTGAGTTGAAATATTAGCTTTACCACTTTATGTTTGGGTAATCTTGGGCAAGTTATTTCATCCTGTTGTGCCTCAGTTGCCTAATTGTTAAAATGAAAATAAATGATATTACTCATCTCATAAGGCAGTTATAAAAAGACAAGACATAATATACTTAACCATCCCTGATATAAATACTTAATAAATGGTAGCTATTGTTGCCACTACTGTAGAGACCCACCTGTCTTGATAAGTAAAGAATGGAGATGATGGAGACTTAAATAACTTTCTGAGCTTTTCCCACATAACCATATTTCCAGGTATGAGCAATCACCTGAATCCCTGAACAGTTTTTACATGCATCTGGACTTTTCTGAACTCCTGACATTGCTGTTATTATCATGGTCTTTCCCAAGTGAGGCAGTGTGCTTCTGATACCCAACAAGATTGCATGAAGTTGGACTCCTCTACTAGTTCGAGATGGAGGTAAAAGGTTCAAAGCATGAGGGCATTCAGGTCATCTGAGTGGCTTTGTTTTCTAGATACGGCTATTTTAGAAATGAATTTCAGAGGACATAAACAAGGGCCATTATACTGAGACATTTAACTCCAGAATTCTCACTGCGTAACCAGAGAGCCTAGGATGGCTTTCCTGATTCCTACTGAAATTCCCTCTTAAGCCTTGTCACCATTTCAGTATTATCCTCGCCATTTGATAGATGAGAAGCCCGAGGTTCAGAGAAGTCAACGGCCAGTGGGAGAACCTCAGGAGCATTTAAGAAAAGAGATGTTGGTGGTGTATTTTACAGAGAAGAAAAGGAAGCATCTCTGCTCATGTTGAATTCATTCAATAGGACTTGGAGGAATTTGTGATTCATTCACACAAGCAGGAAGATCAAAGTGGTCTCAATTGCTTGTCTAGGAAGAAATGTTTTCTTATCCTTGGAATTTTCCTGGGTGAAGTATAGGGTCTAGGGTATTCCTTGGAGATAAAAATTGTTTTGACAATGATAGCTCAGTTTTTCAGACTCCTCACCTTCCCCTGATATCCCTGCTCTCGGTCTCTTCCTCCTAACTGCCCTTCTTGGTCTGAGTCCTTTAAGATATGGGAAATACTGGAAATCCCAAAGTTCCAGCCTGATCTAATGCCCCTGCCAGGCATTTTCTGGGCTCAGTGTCCCATTTTTCAGCTCTCTATTCAAACTCCATTGTTTCTTCTTGACTGGACCCATTACTTGGTGCTGCTGTCTCTTTGCCTTGCTTTCACCTCTTTTCTGGGATATCGGCTCAGGTCATCTTTATCTCACGGAATCCAGGCTAAAGCTCTGACTTCTTGGGTCTGGACAAGTCTATCTGGTGCAACCCAGGAGGTTTCTTCCAGCTCAGGGACCCCCAGCATTTTTCTTTTCTCACTGGTAGGGACATTCAGAGTCATGACCTTGAGTCAAGATATCAGAAAGTCTCCTTTTCACTGGTACATGTGAATAATAGAAATTTATTTGATCTCTCATGCAGCTCTGTGACAGAGCAGCCGTGTCTTTCCTGGCCACAGGGAAGGGTGTGGTAGACTGTATGTCTATATTTTATGTCCCTTTTGTACACTTTTCTTTTCCCTCAGGCTTCCAAATGCTTGTCCTGAGCCCCACCACCAGAGACAGAGTAAAAATTCTGTCTCCTTGCTGCTGGGCTGGAGGGATTTGGTGCTCCGTGTATGGAGCCAGATATCATTTTCCTAAGTGAATTAACACAGGAATAGAAAACCAAATACTGCATGTTCTCACTTACAAGTGGGAGCTAAAAGTTGAGTGCACATGGACACCAGAAAGGAAATATCAGACACCAGGACCTACTTGAGGGTGGAGGGGGAGTGGCAGGTGAGCATCAAAAAACTACCTACCAACTACTATGTTTAACACCTGGGTGATGAAACAATCTGTACACCAAACCCCTGTGACATGTAATTTATCTATATCACAAACTTGCACACGAATCCCTGAAACTAAAATAAAAGTTTAGAGAAAAAGGAAATAGGAAACTTGGTGGTACTTCTCAAAAACAAAGATATTCTAGCACAGAAACAATGCTTCCAGAAAAGAAAGAGTTTCTTAAGCATCTACTATATTCCAGACTCTGAGATAGTTTATCTACTGTGCAATCTAGAGCAGTGGTCCCCAAGCTTTTGTCATCAGGGAGAGGTTTCATGGCAAGACAACTTTTCGATGGATGGGTGGGTGGGGTGGTGGGGATGTTTTTGGGATGAAACTGTTCCACCTCAGATCATCAGGCATGAGTTAGATTCTCATAAGGAGTGTACAACATAGATCCCATGCATGCGCAGTTCACAATAGGGTTCCGGCTCCTATGAGAATCTAATGCTGCTGCTGATCTGAGAGGAGGCAGAGCTCAGGCGGTCATGCTGGCCTGTCCAATGCTCACGCTGTTCAGCCCCGTTCCTAACAGGTCATGGATTGGTCTGCAGCCCAGGGGTTGGGGAACCCCTGATCTAGAATCTTTCCAGATTCTGGAATTCTGGATGAAACAAGCTTAATCACCTCCTCTACTGATGCCTTCTTGAAATCCGAAGACTTCCTCAAGATTTTTGTGTTCAAAAGATCTTGGTTTCATGACAAAACAAAAGGATTCTTTATGTTATTTTTTTAATTAGAAGCAAACACGCATAAAAGGCATCTGGGGGTTATAACGATAGATGTTTTTTTCTTAAACACAAATACATTTTGGTTCTAATTCTTATAACAAACAACAGTGACAAAACCCTGAGGTGGATATTTTTAATTCCACCTTACAGATAAAAAAATATTGAGTATGTATTAGGGATTTTTAATGATGTTTTGTTCTCTCACATAGCAAATAGCTGGCCGATTAATTATCCAAATCCAGATATGTATGACTTCAAACCCATGTCCTTTCGACGAATTAAAAAATTCAGACTGGTTTAATTGTATAACTGATATAGGTTTTATAATGTCGTCTTTATATCACTATGATAGGTGAATTCCATTCTCCTGGGTGGTATTTTAATTTGTACAAGGTAACGAGAGTTTCCACAAATTTAGTCTAGATTTTGACCCTGAAATTTTTACATTGCAGGAATAATGGGACAAATATCTAATCAGTATATTAAGGCTTTTTGCAAACCTTGGTCTGGAATGACCAACCTAAGCAGCCACAAGAAGCTTTATCTACTGGAAATAGATGTTCTGGTACCTAGGCTGAATTTGCTAAATTCCACATCTTATTAGGAATCTGCTTGAAATTCTGTACTGTCCCAATTTTATCTTCAGAATTGAATTAATTAGCTAAAAAAACATTTGCATGTGTAATTTGTTTTTTTCTTCAGATGCACCGTGATAACAAGCTATTCTTTTACATCATTAAGATGGAAACATTTTCATGCAAAGAGGAATTTGTTATTTTTGAAGTGTTTAATTCCCTTGTCTTTAAAATATTCAAAAAGTAAGTGCTTGTCAGGCAGTGGATGCCCTGGGCCTTTGGAAGTCAAACTTTCAGCTGATATGGCTGTGGATGGTTTCATCTGTAACACATGGAAGATGTTCCAGATGGAAGAATTCACAGGAGTTACAACTTCATTAAGGTGCTCACAGAAGGCCAGTTTCCTAATTAGAAATGGTGTTGGGCATAAGAATTGAAGGAGAAAAGGCTGGAAATTATAACTGGCATTGGCCTTTATGGTGCCATTTGAAACCAAAATTTTATAGTTGATTTCTGTCTTTCGACCTTGGAGGCTTGAGAACTCATAACCATGTTTGAAAACGTATCCACCTTGATTAGCCTCATTGTCTATAAAGTTATAGTCCATGAAACTGCCTCTTCTGACACTTTTTATTAGAGGGGATTATTATGAAAATATGTTTTAAAGATGCTATTGATTTTAATATGACAAAGAGAGGAAGTTTACCTAATTATCAAATATATATTCCCATTGTTTGGCAAATGTAAGGAAATATGATTTTATCGACTATTCCTGGGAAAGTGGTTGAATTTCTCCCCTGGATTTACAGGGACACATACCACTGATTTTTATTTTAAACATCAAAAACCTAAGAAGGTATTTTATAGGAAGTCATTTTTTAGCTAGTCGATTGTTTTTCTTACACAGCTCTGACTCAACTCTATTTATAATTTACTTTTTCTCCTTCATGTCAATATGATGAAAAAACAAGTAAAACATGCTCACTTACTCTTTTCTGCTTTTTTTTAAGTCTAAAGTTACCATAATGGTGAGGGAGCTCAAAATCTTGGTGTCAAACCACAGGATACTTAAAGAATGATCTATGTTGGGAATCTATCTCTCTTACAAGTGAACCACAGGGAACTTACTTATGTTCTCTGAGCCACAGTTTTCTCTCCTATAAAGTGCAGGTAGTAATGAAAACCTCTTACGGATATGAGATAACATACAATGCTCCTAGTGGGCTGATCATGCACAGAAGGCATCTGTTAGTGGTGATTTTTGTGTTTAACTTGGAAAGGATGGTCCTGAGGGTATAAGCTAGCTCTCTGCATATTTTAATAAATTGAATGTAGAAAAGCAGTAGTTAGGTTTGTCCTATCTACTATCCTGGGGGCAGAATTGGGATTGATTGATATAAGTTACAGGGAAATCAACTGTGTGAGTTGGAAATGCCCAGTGCTGTAGGAACTAGATTCCTTGTTTCCAAAGGTGATCAAGTGGGGTCTGTTCATCCTCAGTGGTGGCCACCATGGAGTATCAGTGAGGTAGAGGAGGCAGGATTCAACTCTGGAGGTGGGGCTCAGACACTGGACCAAATTGAGGACTAGCTAAAATGGAGATGGAGCAAAAGCAGCTTTCTAAAAGACATGCCCACCAGTGTACCATGGCAATGGTTGACACCCAGGAGTTACTGCCCCTTCCCATGGCAATGACCCAACAACTCAAAAGTTACTACGCCTTCCCTAGAAATTTTTGCATAAACCACCACTACCCTGTAACCTACATGTAGTTAACTATAGGCTTAAATATGACTGCAAACGTGCCCTGAACACTGCCTATGGGGTGTCCCTGCTCTGCAGGAACAGTCATGGAGCTGTAACACTGCTGAAGTTCTAACACTGCCCCTTCAATAAAGGTGTTTTCTTTTACACTACTACCAGCTCACCCTTGGAGTCCTTCCTGGGTGAAGCCAGAACCCTCGCAGGCTGAGCCCCACTTTGGGACTTGCCTGTCCTGCACCATCAGGATTAGATGAAGATCAGACCAAATGTCCCATAAATTCCCTCTGCACCTGATGTTCTGCAGTTCTCTGATTAAACAGACCCTCTAATTGTGTAAAGATCTCATCTCGGATCAGATTCCCAGTGTCAGACATCACACTTCTGATGCCTTGTAGTCTTGGCCTCCATGGATGGGCAACTCTTCCGCCTTCTTATTTGCTTTTAACATCTCTTTTGCACTTTTGTTCTCTTATGGGTCTCTTCCCAGCTCTGATGGATACCCACAGGTATCCCAGTCTAGGGAGCCTCCACTGAAAGTTTTCCTTCTTTATTTTAGTTCACCTTCCGCTCTCCCCTCAACACCCTTATAGACCACACCCCCTTCTCTCCCATCTTCAGACTTCCAATTCCAATAAGGACCACAAATATCTACCTTTGGTTGGCTTCCATTAACTCATTTACTTTACATCTAAGAAAAGCTAACCCTGAGAAAGCTTGAACCTTGGGGCCAGCTCTTCATTCGGTTGGCTTCATTTAAGAAGTGGCACACAGAGAAAGAGTGGGCTTTGCATGCATACTGGGATTCAAGTCCTATCTGTGCTACGTACTAACTGTGGAATCTCAGGCAAGTCTCTTTACATTTCTGGGTCAGTCTCCTCCTCCTCTCACAAAATTACCTACCTCTTCAGGGGCTGTGCTGATTGGAGAGACTTTATGTAAACTTGAACTTCATGTAAATCCCACTATGTGTCCTGCAAATGGCTGCTTCTGGCATTATCACTGTCACTCGCCTCCCTCAGCATCACCATTTGGAATGGTTTACACTCTTTAGAAGCATTTTTTGCCCCTTCTCATTTCCCTCTGAAGCTTTTGGAGAAATTTATATGACCCGTGACGTGAAGAACTTACATCAAATTCTACCTCTTCCAGGAAACCTTCCCCAATAAAGGAAGAAGGGTTCTACTTAAACTAATCTCCATTTCGGATTCCTTTTTACAAAACAGAAAATGGAACCCACTGTGACATGAAGGGTAAGGGAAGACTTATTCCTCAAAAGCCTCACAGGCACACATACCCTTGCTGCTGCCTATAATTGCCTGTAAGAAGCCTTGCAGGTTTTCAAGAAGGTGACGTTTTGAGATGAAAATGCACTGAGGGCCCACCGGAGTGAATTCTTTATGTAGGTGGTGGACACAGTGAATGGGTGTGGCAGCAGCGTGGTAGGAAAGAACAGAGGTTTGGAATGAGACAGAACAAGGTCTTACAACGCACAGGTTATACGCTATCTGTGACCATGACAATTTTCCTAAACTAGGAATCGGTAAACTTCTATAAAGGACCAAATAGTAAACATTTTTGGCTTTGTGGGCCACATGGTTTTGCCTGCGGCCACTCAGCTTTGCCATTGTGACTTGAAAGCAGCCGTTAACAATACGTAAATGAGTGAGTTTGCTTGTGTTCCAAGAAAAATGTATTTACAAAATCAGAAGCTGAGCTTGATTTGCACTACATAGAGTGGTTTGCCAGCCTGTGTCTGACTTTCTCTGAGCCTCAATTTATTCATCTTCAATGTGGGGATAATAGAGTTTCATAAAGATTGAATAGGTTAATACAAGTAAAACATCTGAGCCCGTAGCCTGACCTCTAAAAGATTTTTTAAAAGTGACTTCTTTCCTTCTCATCCTTTTTTCCCCAAGTGCTTTTGTACAGTGAGGAGTTGGGAAAAAATGTAGACAAAGGTCCCTCTGGTCCTGTGACTTTATGAAATTGCCCTTTAAAAAAAGAGCAAGCAAGCAAGAGCATGCCAGAGAAATTGTATGGGTATCCTTTTCTCTGCAAAGTCTGACCACAAGAAGCATTAAATCAATCAGATGACAAGGCAGAATATAAAAAATTGAGTTGGTTTGGTCTCAAGTATACAGGAGGTCTGTGCTGTTGGGATCAGAAGCAGGAAAAAAAAATAAGGGAAATATTTTCAACATGTTATGTGCATTGGCTATTCTACAACTCCGACATAATTCATCACAGGAAAACTTTGAGTACAATAAACATTTCCCCTAGTTTCCTGGCTGCTCTGATCAAGAACAAAGCCATTAACATAAATGCAGATAAATACAAGGCAAATAACGATATTCCCAATTGCTTCTGTGTCAACCAGCTTAGTCCATCAATCTTGCCTGACTGGTTAAGAAGGAACCGAGAGAATTTATAACCGTAGAATATTTCTTTCTAACACATTTCCACCTCACAGAGGAGAAGAAGGATGAATCATTCACAAAGTCCTAGGAAACTAAATGAACGTTCTTTATCTCTAGAGTTTCCCATCTCAGCTACAATTTCAGTCATTGCCCCAACATCCTACCTTTCCGGGGCCGGGGCTGTTTCAATGTGACATTTCTTTGGGCAAAGCTTGTGGCTGTCTGTGTTATTCTCAGAGCCCTCCCTCTGCACTCCTTGCAGAAAGATGTGTCCCAGGATTGGCACGCCCATCCTGCCTGCTGCTGTGAGCTGTGTGGGGGAGGACTTGGCAGGATTGCTGTGTCTTTCGCTCCATCACAGTGGGTGACCAGTTCAGTTGTAGTTTCTCAGTCTCCAGCTCTGTGTTCCTCTTCATATTCACTTCATTGACTTCACATCCTTGGCCACTTGTAAACAGCACGATCCCTGGTCGCCTTACTCAACTCCCTTCTCGCACTCTGCTAACCGCCCCCACAGTCGTCTCATTTGCCCTCCTGGTAACAAATACCACCCACGTGCCAGTGACTCCCACATCTTGACCTCCCGCTCATGCTGCTTCTACAAAGTCCAGGGTCTTCTTTAACCCTTCGTTGTCATTGCCTCCTGAATACCCATCCGGCATGTCAATTTTAACATACCTGCAGTTCATAACTCTGCCTTGTTCTCGCTGAGTCGTTAGTACTATTCCCCATTCAGTAGCTCAAATCAGAAACTGGGCAATGCTAGATGCTGCCCTTTCTCTCAGCCCTAACGTCAGTAGGCATGACCTATAGATAAAGACTTCCTAAAAATCTTTCCAAAACATTTCCTCCTGGTCCACTGGATCATGCTCTGTTGAAGAGGCTCATTGCCTTGTACCAGAAAAATGCCTCATTTTGGTCTCCCTGCCGCTCCTTCCTTCCTCTCTCTCTTCTCACCATTAATAATGGGATTTCCTCTGTTCTATGACTGTAGAACATAAGTTGCATTTGCAAACGATGCATATGGTCTGTGTGTGGAAGCTGCCATAGGAATAGGGTTAGGACTGGAAGCTGGAATACATGATTTACTATCTGATACAGGACTCAGGCTTGGGGAGAGAGAGGTCAGAACTAAAGAAGAGGTATTTGTATTTTCAGTGTTTATGTATCAGCCTAAATGACTTAGCATATGTAAATGAACTCCTCTAAGACCCTTCAAGGAAAATATTATTTTCCCCAATATTTTAAGAAACACACTTGCAACTTGTTATTTTTGAAAATGTCTTAGTTAGGTTGTGACAAATCAAGGATTTAAATCTAAGGCTTCATATGTGTAAAAACCCCACCCTATATCCTCACTGTTCACTTCTTTGTTGAGGAAGGCAACAGGACTATTCTAATACAAACCTGTAGAGGAAACATGGTTATACTGGATATAAACAGAATACGTGGCCCTAGAATAGGAGCTCAAGGAGATCAGAGATTTTATTATCCATTTTGTTCACAGATCTATTCCTAGAACCTACAGTAGTTCATTCCAAGGAGCTAGTCCTATAGATGTTTATTGAATAAATGAATTAAATCACAGAATCCTATCGACATGGTCTTGAAAGCCACATCTCCCTAAAGAGAACTTCATCTTGTGACCTTGCCAATGTATTTCTTCCTCCAACAGGCGGAAGGAATCCATAGGGATGAGAGCAGTGGTCATTACTCAGTGACTGAGTCCGTTTCAAGACTGGCACAGGGTAGTGGAGTTTCCTGAGCCCCTGTATATAACCTATTTTTACCCTTCCTGGTGATCTTTGGAGTCTGCCCTGGGACCCTAGTTTTGCCAGAAACAATGACTCAAGCCTCAACCTCCATCTCATATCCAGCCTCGTCCTCTCTATCATGGAATTCTGGATGAAGTACAAGCTTCACACCAGAAATGACACTGCTTCTATCTCTTCTGGCTACCCCTGCATGCCATCTTGTTTTCCATCTGCCCCATAATAGCAACAACAGTAGTCAAGGAAACACTTAAAATTCCTCCCCCTCTGCCTCCTTGTCTTGCAAAATATCCTACCTTGCATATATCTCTGTATGTCTCAATGTCAATGTCGAGGTGGAAGGAAGAACAAGACTTCCATGGGTCAGGAAATGAAGATTTGGTCCTGATTCTATCTCGTGACCCGTGTGAATATTTAAAGACCATTTTATTCATCAGGGCCTGAGGTTTTTCATCTATAAAATAAGGCTAACAACCCCCTACTTAGCATTTTGCTGACTACTCAACAGGATAGCATTATGCTGTTAGCAGACAGCCTGGGACAAAATAGGTGGTCTTTACACGCTAGTTTGCTTTCTCTGGGTTTCCACACCTTTCACATCTACAGGAACACAGATATACTTCCTAGTTAAGTGAACTGACCACTCACAGTGAAATTCAAACCACTGCTCAGGGTGATTGCATGGAACTGGCTGTCACCCCACCTGTCTGAGTGGCCCCAGTCAGGCTACAAGGTGCTCTGGCCTTTGACCAGTGGCATTTGGACCTGTCTCCCTGAATGTCAGCCTCCTCACAGGTGCGGGCTCAGGGGTGCCAATCACTGCTCCCTTCGGCTGATCGGCATACTGTGATGTGTGCCTGCAGAGCTGCTCCAGACAGAAGGGGAAGGATCGAGTTGACCCAACATCATCTGTCTGGCTGGATGCTCATTTTTCTTCTCCTGCCTGTCTTGTTCCTGCTCAATGTTTAAGACATGTCTCAGGGTGCTTTGCCTTGGCGTGCTCTTTCCACCCTCTCTGCCTCCTCCAGGCGGCTCTAAATGTCAGTCCTAGCTTAATGTCAGTATCAGTGACGCACACACTCATTCACTCCGGTGCATCCATCCATTCCTTGTTTTCTGTTTTCTCCTTCCATAAAAATTGCTGTGCGCCTACCATGTGCCTGGCTCTTGGGGATTTTTAGATATGATTCTCCATAATCAGGGCTGCCTTTCCAATCCAGAAAGAGAATCCTAGAGACCCAGTGTGTTCACAGGTTTCTACTCTGATCATCACTTGTGCAGCCGTTCCAGCTGTGGGGGTGGTGGAGAACCCAGGGCCAGTTGGAGTTGGAGGTTGGTTGTTGCTATGGCACTGCCCTGACCTGTTGCCCAGTTCTGTTTTCAGGTTTAAAAACGTCCCTGCATCCTTTCCTCCTGTGTAGCAACTCAGATGCCTTTTCACTTCTGTGGTTCTTGCGACTTCTGTAGTCAGGCATCATCACCAGTGCTTTACCAGCCGTTAATGCAGACTTTTATTCCTGTGGTATTCCTAGCACAGTTGCCTGTTGGCCAAGGCTGGAGGGGCCATCCATTAACAGTGGCTCCAGAAGTTCTCCTTGGCTTTCTCAGCAGCTAGACCTTCTTCAGTCAGTTGTCGCTGTGCATGGGCAATGCTTTACCAGATAGCTTTCAACAACATTACATTCCAACTACAGTTTACATGTGTCTTTATGCCTTTCACGTACCTCAGAAGGACTTCCCTTACTTCCTGGATGTGCCGTAAAGAGATAGCCAGCAGTTGTCTTCTCCCTTTGCCTAGTAGTTGTGATTCCCTGTGCAGAATGTTCCAGGAAGCCTTCTCAGGATTTCTCCCTGGAAAACCCTAAGGATCCTTTTGCAGAAGAGCCTCCAGGGATCTTCCTGGGTATCCCAGGATTCCAGAGATGCTTTTGCAAATGAGACTCCCTCTGTAGCCTGTGTTTTCTATACTACTGGGGAGCTTTCCTTCAAAGTAATCAACATCTCATCTTAATTGCTTTTGTTTATGGTTCAATAAGTGCATCCTTTTTGGCAACACCAGCTCACAGCAATATCTTAAATTACCCAAGGATGCGCACTTTCATTTATGAACTCTGGTTTGTGTCTGATGAGCACTTAGATTTTTAACCATTTATTTCCTCTGTGTGACAGGGAATGAGGAACATAAAGCTGATGGGAACAGTAAAGTAGGGGGAATGTGGAGACTAGGGAACCATAAACATAGTGTACAGTGTTCCAGGCCGATATAAAAGCAATGAGTTTTTAATATATGGTGGGTGTAATACATTCATATTCCTAATAAAGTCAATTATTGTTGAATCTGCTATTTCTCAATTTTCCACCTCAGCTCAGACAAAAACAAATCTGCAGCTATTCAGAAGAAAAAAATTATATTACAGTAATTGCAAATACAGCAGCTGTCAAAAAAAATTGTCTAATAAGTGCCTGTTTAACACATCTTCCCTCCCAGAAACTGGGGGTAAATGTTGGGAACAGTGCTTGCCATCAATATAATCTGAGACAAAACTGAATCTTTGCCTTTGATTTGAGCAATTATACTGCTTTTGGCTACTTTTCTTTTCTCTCCTTTTTTTTTTTTTTTCTAAAAAAATTCCAGTTGTCATTCTTCAGGGAGCAATGAGATAGAAAATTGTAGGTCAGTGAGCATGTGTGCGCCTCCATGAAGTTTCAGTTTTTAATTACCTGTGTGCACCTGCCCACTTGCCTAACTTCTCTGTGTCTTGGTTTTCTTATTTGTTTAATGAGGACTTGCTCCCAAACTGACTGCTCATCAGAATAATTTGTCATCTTAAATTTACTTTTAATCCTGGAAAACCATTGCTAATTGAAAAAAATTCAAAGGATACTTACTACTGTTTTTTAAATTATAGGAGACTATTAGCTAGCTATTGATACATGACAACATTATCACAAATTTAGCGACTTACAACAGCCTGACTTTGTTGTATCAACTTCTGTGGGTCAAGGATTTGTGCACAGCTTAACTGAGTCCTCTGCTTTTTGAGCATCAGACAATATGAGAATACTAAGAGGTGGGGATACTGGGTCCACCCTGGAGTCTGCCCCCACAAAAAGGAACACAGGAAAGTTGAAGCATAAGGTAACATTCTCTTTTTTCCCCCACTAATTTGGACCATTTCAATTTAAAGTTTTTGGTTGGTTGTTGTTTCAGTCTTCTAGGGCTGGGATAACTGATTACCCAAACTGGGTAACATGTAGCAGTAGAAAATGATTTCCTCAGTTTTGGAGGCTAGGCGTCTGCAGAGCCACACGGCCTTTACAGCTCTGGGGAAGAATTCCCCCTCCCTCTTCTGAGAGTCTGGTGGCTCCCAGCAATCCCTGACCCTTGGCCTGTAGCTGCATAGCTTTAGTCTCTGCCACGGTTGACCCATGGGTCTTCCCCCATTTGTTTCTTTGTGTCTCCTTTTCTTATAAGGACACCTGTATTAGTTCATTTTCATACTGCTATGTAGAAATATGTGAGACTGCACAATTTTTAAAGAAAAAGAGGTTTAACAGATTCACAGTTCCACATGGCTGGGGAGGCCTCACAATCATGGTAGAAGGTAAAGGAGGAGCAAAGATACATCTTACATGTCAGCAGGCAAAGTAGCATGTGCAGGAAAACTCCCCTTTATAAAACTGTCAGAACTTGTGAGACTTATTCACTATCATGACAACAGCACAGGAAAAACCCACCCCATGATTTAATTACCTCTCATGGGGTCCCTCCCACAACACATGGGGACTATGGGAACTACAATTCAGGATGAGATTTGGGATAGGGATACTGCCAAACCATATCAACACACATCATTGGGTTTTCCATAATCCGGTATGACATCATCTTAACAAATGATATCTGCTAAGACCCTATTTCCATGTAAGGTCACATTCTGAGGTATTGAGTAGACGTGAACATTTTGTGGGACACTGTTGATCCCACTACAGTTGTTGGTTTTCCCTCTGGTACTGGCCACCCTGAGGCTAAATCCTATATGTAAACCATTCTTTGAAACTCCCCTTTCTGAGAGAGGAGCCCCGTTAGAGATAGGACCTGGGGAGGGACGTTTCTCTGCCTCAGATACTTTACCAATAAAATGGTTGCAATAATGATAATCATACTTAACTTTTAGAGTTGTTAGAGGATTAAACGAAATAATATAGGTAGAGCTCTTGGAACAGTGCCTGGCACATAGTAAGCACTCCACAGAGGTCAATACTCGTTCTTAATTTGCCTTCTTTGTCTACCACCTGCTTTCTGTTCCTGATAAATACCATGTTAAGTGTTGGTTTTACATTTAAAAATTACAGTTAAATATATGGATTATTTATAAGTAACTTAATATACAAACTATAGAAATATTTATAATATGTACATCAAATATACACATAATAAAATGAATTATTATTAATGAAATGATTTGACATTATATAGACAAACACAAAATCCTTTCTTGCTTAATCTTTTACTTTTCACAGCACCCAGTTACTTCCGCTTTAGATGAAGGAATAAGCAATCTCCTTCCTCACCAGCAACCTCTCTGCTTCGTTAACTATGCCATTATTTATCCTTTTTTGATTTTTATATTTCTTTTGTGTTATTTAATTCTGATTTAATCTTTCATTTTTTTGTTAAGAGGGTAATTTTAATGGCCCTTCTATGGGAAATCAACTATTATTTCTATATCGTGATTTTGTAATAATAGTAATAACACAGAATATTTGTGTGCTTACCATTCTACATGCATTCTATACATTAACTCATTTAATCTCTGTGACAGTCCTATGACATAGATGACAATTTAGAGATGAGACAATAGAGGCACAGAGAAGTGAACTAATTTGCCCAAGGTCACAGAGCTAGCAAGTGGCAGAGGCAGTGTGTGTGCAGTCTGTGACCTTGGAACTCTTCTCAAAGCCCATCAGCTCTGTGGCCTCAAGGTCCATGTTACCTATGGTAGAGTCACGTGTCTGCCTGGACTCACACAGAGGGAGTGAAAAGCTGTTTCTCTCAACTCACGCCACTCAAAGGAATGTGGGTAAAATATGAAAAAAACAAACAAACAAACAAAAAAAAAAAACAAACCCAGGAGCAGCAACAACAAAAAACAACCCAAAAAACAAAACCCAAACTCTTTCCTTCCTTATATTAATTAGTTCCTCAAAAATATGCTGCATTTTAATTTTTCATATTCAGCTCATGCCTTTCATGTGGATGTTTTTGTTTTCTATGGGGTTCCTTTATTTTTTCTTACTGATAGAAAAAAATCTAAGCCTTCATCTTCCCATTAAGAAGTTGCAGCTTCTTCGTCATACAAATTAAATGACAAAGCCTGCCTTCTCTTGAAGATGTTATTTCTGGCACAGGTCGACTTCCTGCCCCATTTGGACTGATTGCTTTCTGCTGCACACTCCTCATCTTGAGATTTCACTTGATTCCCCTCCTAGATTTAGTTTCCATTTTTCCTTGGATTTCCTGGACTCTTTTTCTATTTTTCTTGGATTTCTTTTTCATTTGACTGTAGTTTCAATTTTATTGTTGTTTTGCAGAAAATAGTCTTTGCAGATGCATTAGTGTACTTATATGTATGCTGGCTAGGTGTATATAATTGAAATACATTTTTCCTCAAAGGGTGAAAACTGATGTGAATCTGATTACTATCCCATTGAAGATAACACCTTTCTTCTCTCTAAGCTTTTAGGATTTTTCTCTTCATCTTTGCTATTTTGGACTCTCCCCAGGATGTTAGTGAGAGTGTTTTTGGGTTATTCATCCTCTGCAACACTCCAAGTGAGTCTATCAAGATGGGAGTTTTTCTTTTATATCCTATGATTATGTTTTCAGGAAGTGTTATTTTTAGAATATAAGCTCCTTGATCCCACCCAGGTCTAGGGTCAATGACATCTGTGGGTCACTGGACAAGATGGGCCCTGGTATCATTTTCCTGCTGTAGCACTTTTACATGGTAGAGTGGCCAGGGTGTCTTTCTGCAATGTGGTCACACAGTGTTGTGGTCATGCAGATTGTGATACTTTTATCAGCATGATGGGGCGGTAGTAAAAAGCCATGCCACCATGTTTCGCTCACTGCATTCTGGTGAAGGTCGTGTGTGATATAATCTTAATTGTAAAACTACTTTGAAAACTCCCCTAGAATATCTGTGTTGGAAATTAACCCGTCAGGGTGCTACAGACAGTGCTTGGCTGGGGTTAGTGAGTTTTAGCAGAATGCATCTCCTGCAGTGAAACAGAGGAGAAATGTTTGTCCTTGGGTTTTGTTTTTGCTGAATCTTTTCTTCATATTACCTGCTTCTTGGACCCTGAAGGTAGATGTCTGCCCAAGATAGAGCCATCTGTTTTAATTTCTCCCCTTGCCTTTTCCTCTTCCTATTACATTTGCTGACTTAAGTATCAAATCAGGCCTGTGTTTCTAGTCTCTAAATAGAAGTGCCTCCTCAAACAACTCTATAAATCATTATTATTAATAACAAGGATAATAA
The DNA here is from genome assembly GCF_009761245.1 of Sapajus apella. NCBI lineage: Eukaryota > Metazoa > Chordata > Mammalia > Primates > Cebidae > Sapajus > Sapajus apella. The sequence continues at coordinate 9,271,004 of NW_022436955.1, read as the reverse complement.
TGATAATACTAAATAGCACTCAGGTAAAATCTTCCATTACAAAATGCTTTCAGAAATAGTACCTCTGGGCTGCTGGTTTATATAGAAAACACAAAAACTGATTTAAAAAGATGACTGTTCTAGCCAAAATGTGTTTGCTTTTCTGGGTTAAATTCATTTGTTTGATTGAAAATTTTATAAAGAAGGTATGTGTTGAAGAGGTCTGGGATTGTGGAAAGAAGCAGAGTGCTGAGCCCATTGACAACTCAAATGTTTGAAAGTACCTGAGTGACAGATTCAGCTTATTCCAGAAAAGTAGGGCCATTTAGACATAGCCAATGCAATGTTTAAAGTAGAATCATCATGGTCATATTTATTGGAACACTCCCATGGAATCTTGAGTCAGAATAATGTAGGAGTTCCTGGGTTCTAATCCCGTTCTGTTCCTGAAGAGTGATGGTGGCTTTAGAGTATATTTAACATCTCAGTGCCCCCTGTCCTTATCTATAAAATGAAGGTTTAAAATCTATCTCGCACTAGGTGTGGTGGCCCCCACCTGTAATGCCAGCACTTTGGGAGGCTGAGGCAGGAGGATTGCTGGAGTCCAGGAGTTTTAGATCAGTTTGAGCAGCAGAGCAAAACCTCCATCACTAAAAAAAATAGCAACAACAAAAAAAGCAGGATATGGTGGCAGATGCCTATAGTTCCCAGCTATTCAGAGGGCTGAAGTAGGAGGATCACTTGGGCCAGGGAGGTTGAGGCTGCAGTGAACTATGATTGTGCTACTGCACTCCAGCTTGGGCAACAAAGTAAGACCCTGTCTTAAAAATAAATACATAATAAAAATAAAAATATATTGCACGAGGTTGCTGTCACCTACTAGTTTCTGGCACATTGCAAAATGGGAGGCATTATTGTTATTATTAAAATTGCTTTAATGTTGCATAAGGGGCACTATAAATAAGGACAATTTTCTTTTAAAAACCTCAAATATATCTTGATAGAAGTGCCCGTAAGTAATACATATACAGCTGGATGGATTTCATATAGTGGACACACTTCAGCAGGTAGACTTTGGAACTGGGTCATTAGAACTCATCCTAGAGGTGCTCCCTGTGTTCCACGGATCATGCAACATAAATAGAATGATGCTATATATGTATATATTTTTTGGTGAGTGCATGGAACATTCTCATTTCTTTCACTCAGCACTGTGCAATTCACCCAAGCTGATGCATTCTGCTGAATATCCTTCTTCATATGGACATGTGGTATTTTGTTGTGTCATGGACATTGGATAATTTTCAGGTGACCATTATGAAGAGGACTGCGTGAGTGTTCTAGTACATTCCTTAGGTCAACATAAAGGGATAGCATTCTTAATTCTAACCATTCAGGAGGCCAGAATGTTTCTCCATACCCTCTTGCTCCTCATCCAGTTGATCTCCAACACCCATCCATCCACCTCCTCCGTGTTTGATGCCTGACTCTGCCATTCATTGCCTGAACTTCTGCAATCGCCGTTTTTCCTCTCCATTTCTCATTCTCCCAGTTGAGCCTCAGCACCACCTGAATTGTATCCCGGAAACGCACATCAGAAATCACTTTCCTGCTCAAAATTTCAGGATCCTCAATGTCAGTGAGAAAAAAGAAAATACACCTCTGAGTTCCTTATATAATCAGCATCCACCTTGAACAGTCCCTGCCAATTGCTCCCACTTCATCACTGACTTTCTCTCTATGTCCGGGTGTTATATTGGATTAGCTCCTTTGTTGCTCGGGTGCTCTCTCAGCCTGGCATGACCTGTATTCCCTTCTGCTAATATTGAATTTCTTCTCTTGGTTGAAGACCAGTTGAGGGCCATTGTGCTCCAACACCATCTGCTCTGGTCTCCAAGAAGCTTAGCTCAATAACCTGGGTTGTGTCATGCGGTCCATGCCATTCAGTCCAGTGTTGACTTGTTGAGTGCTAGGTCCGAGAACTGGGCTTGAGCTTTCTTCTTTGCTCAGTCCCTCTTGTGTCCTGTCTGATCATGAGGCTGCTTTCAGGGCCCTCTGATAAGTTGTCCTCATCCTCATCCAGGAAGAGTGCACCCTGGAGTGGTCTCTTTTCGAACAATTTTCCTCTCCTATTGGGGTAAATGAACCTAATTTCTTGTTAATGCTAATTATTTGAGAATTGCTATTGTGTGATAAGTTAAAAGCAACTTTTATTTATGTGCTGATTGCCCCCACCCCAGGCAGTGGAATGACTAAAATTTGCTTTGCTTTTCACGAGAAGTCATTTCATTTTTAGCATGTCCCTAGAGTATCACTTAAAGCCTGACAGGTCCCCTGGCCTGGTATTAGGTGCAGGTTGCGGGGAATTTTCTGAAAGCGTTGATGCAGTGCAAAACTGGAGATTCCCCATCCTAGTCATTCAGATGGGACAGATACTCTCTCCTCTGTGAACTCATCTCTGCTTCTCACCTTAGGGATCCCCTGCTTCTTCTGCATTGTCTCTTCCTACCTGACTTGGAGCAGTTATCTGCACATACGGGAGTCTCCCTCATTGGTCTGCCCTATCCTATAGTCTGTCCCACCTGGTTTCCTACTCCAAGAACCTAGTAACACCTGTCCTATAGGAGAACCTCAATACCTGTTTACTGACTGAATTAATGTTTTGATTTCTAAATGGGCAACTAAAAGTCTTTTGTGCTTGGGAGATGACTTCAATGTTTATTTTTCTGCTTTGTTGTAAATTGAAGGGACAAAATTTAGTTGACTCTTTAAAGAGGTAATTATTGATGTTTAATGTCTATCTACAGTCCTAAGACATTCCAAGTAGCAGTGCATTTGATGCTGATGGGGGCCTATACCCTACCCTTGCTTTGCATTTAATTTCAAGGGTGATTTCTGACCACTTCCCTGGTGTCAGGAGTTATGGTGGATTCTTCACATTTCTTGCCTGCTTCCATCCTCACTCCTTTGTCTATAGCTCAAGGAAGATTTTAATCCTCAACAAACACACAAACAAACCAACCCTTCTCCCAAGACTGGTGGGAAAGTCAATTGCACGGACTGAAAAGAACATGAGGGGAAGTTTCATTATATGAACCAATGGCAATATTAGTGAGGCTTTGATCAATAGCCTTTTATATTAAGATGACATTCAACCATCTTATCAAACAGACATTCACTTGACACCCGTGTCCGGCACAGAGCACACAATGGTGAACAAATGCCTACTTCCTTACTCTCGTGGAACCTATGTGTCCCCTGAGGCAGCCAGACAAAACAGAAAAAAGGCAAGTGAGCAGGCGAATGACTTAAAATGATTCCAAAACGTGATGGCAGTAAGACCATATGTCATTGATTTTTAAGACACATTTCTTTTCAACTTTTAATATTGTTGAAATTGTGATGTCTTAAAATGGGAATTTGTATTTAATATATTGTTTTTTCCCCTGAGAAGTTATTAAATTGATGCTTTGACTTCCGATCGATGTTGTCTCAGAATGGAGGAAATATGGTAATAATAAAAGCTCACGTTTATTGAACGCTAACTATGAGTGAGGCTCTGAGCGCTTGGTGGTGTAGCATTGTCTCTCTTATTCTGGATGACAACAGGCATCATGTAGAAGAATCCCTATAGGTGAGGGAACTGCATCCCAGGGAGGTGAGGTCCAAGGTTTAATGTTCAGCACCTGGAGTAACCAATATCTGAACTCTGGTGGGTCTGACCCTGCCTCCCTGGGCCCTGATGCCCTCTGATGTTTAATGTTTAACTTCTATCTACAGTCCTAAGGACATTCCAAGTAGCAGTGCATTTGGAATGCACTGGTGCAAAGTAACCAATGCTATTAAGATTTTTCAGGTGCTCCTAAGGCAGCTACATGGTTTTCAAAGAACTAGGAGGTATACACCAAGAACTAATAGATTATGCATAAGCTGCATAGAAACACACAGTAAAAGAACCAACCATAGAGCCTGTGTCTTCCAGTAAATCTTTATTTTTAAAAATTTTATTATACATGTATTTTTGAGATGGCGTCTCACTCTGTTGCCTAGGCTGGGGTGCAGTGGTCACATCTCAGCTCAATGCAACTTCTGCCTGCCAGGTTCAAGCAAGTCTCCTGTCTCAGCCTCCCGAATACCTAGGATTACAGGTGTATGCCTTCACTCCCGGCTAAGAAAGAGAGGGTTTCACCATGTTGGCCAGGCTGGTCTTGAACTCTTGAACTCAAGTGGTCCACCCACCTCAGCCTCCCAAAGTGCTAGAATTACAGGCATGAGCCACCGTGCCTGGCCCAATTTTTTATTTTTGTGCATACATAGTGGTTGTATATATTTATGAGATACATGAGATACTTTGATACAGGCATGCAATGAGTAATAATCACAACAGGGTAAAAGGGGTATCCATCATCTCAAGCATTTATCTTTTCTTTGTGTTGAACAATCGAATTATACTCTTTTAGGTATTTAAAAATGTATAAATGCATAATAAATTATTGTTGATGTAGTCACCCTGTCTTCCAGTGAATCTCGAAGTGAAAACTGGGAAACCCACCTTGGTTAGTATATTAGTCAGTACTCATGCTGCTAATAAAGACATACCAAAGACTAGGTAATTTATAAAGAAAAAGAGATTTAATGGACTCACAGTTCCACATGACTGGGGAGGCCTCACAATCATGGCAGAAGGCAGAGGAGGAGAAAGGCGTGTAATACATGGTGGCAGGCAAGAGGGAGTTATGTAGGGGAACTCACCTTTATAAAACCATCAGATCTCGTGAAACTTATGAGAATAGCACAGGAAAGACCCGCCTCCATGATTCAATTACCTCCCACAGGGTCCCTCCCAAACATGTGGGAATTATGGGAGCTACAGTTCAAGATGAGATTTAGGTGGGGACACAGCCAAACATGTCAGTCAATAATCCTGGGGCTCTGTGACCTGCTTTAGTGAGTACTTGGAAGAGAGGACAAAGCGACCCTAACTTTCCCTGTGCTACTTGGGGATCCTTTCAGAAGCAAGTTCTGGTAAACAAGGAGAGAGAACTTTGGAAAACAGAGTTTGTGAGGGACATGCCAGAGATACCCTCTAAACTAAGCCAACCCCAGCGAGACTAAGTGACTTACTCAGCTCCCCTGGGGCCAGCTAGGAAAAAAGAAGTAAATCCCTGATCTTGCAGTCCCCGTGAGGGTTCATCCCTCTTGACTGTTTCTTCCTTTTCCTGTCTTCTCCTTCCTTCCTTCCTCCTGCTTCCTTTCTTTCTCTTTACCTCCTCCCTCCTTTTCTCCTTCCCCCTTTTCTCTCCCTTCATACCTCCCTCCATGATTCCCTTTCTGTTCCCTTTATCTAAAGAAGAGCCTAGCAGATTGAAAGTCATTAAATAATGTTGCTGGCAAAAACAGTGAAGAGAGGTAGCTGAAATGAAAGTTCTGGAACTTGTGAAAGTATGATGAACCACTAAGATTAGTTTAGGATTGATTTATGTGGCTAAATAGTTAATAAGCTCAAAAAGGCTTTAAAATATGAGGCTTATAATTAATATTTATAGATCCAAGTGATGAGAAATGACCAAAAAAGAAGGCTGTTGGGATGACATAAAGAGTTGAAAATCCCCTGAGATAACACAGACGAGAAGGGGGCAGGGGAGGTGCGCTTCAGCTGCTAATGCAGAAGGCATTCCAAACAGGAGCTCTGGGGAAGTCTGCCTACTGGATCGGAGGCATGAAGGACTTGGAGGCAATTTCCACGTTCATTGAATTCATCTCACACAGGCTGGGCTGATTTCGGTTACACTGAGCTGGTGAATTGATGAGAGCACCAAAATCCAGCACATGAACTAGTAACCTATTTAGAAAGTTTGTAAACGACTCAGTGATGGAAGGCCCTTGAGTCTGGCAAGCTAGGCAGGTGAAAGGAACACACAGGCAGAGACAGACTTCTGGAAAAATGGGTGCTGATCCGCTGTGCCTGGGACTCTGCCAGAGGCCACTCACTTGCTGTCACGAGATAAGAAATGTGTGTGGCTGCGCTTCGTAGGTTAGTATTCCTGGAGACCTCATCTTCCTTTGGTGTGAGCAATTTATATGTATTCAGTTAAACTGATTTTTTTCTAACCAGAATACAGCACACTGTCTTGGAATTTTCTCATTGCTGAATGGATATTTAAGAGCCTGTCATTAGTCTATAAACATAGATGTGGAAGGAGAAACTCATTTTAAGAAACTCTGGTATTTTGGCCTTAAGAAAATAAATGACAGCATGACTATTCACTTGACAAAAGGATTCTTTTCATTTAAAACAAAGGTTTCAGCATGAGCATCATTATAAAAACAAACCAATGAACTAAAAATAACAAAAACTAAGGCAGAAATTTTAAACTTTACATTTAAAAAATATAGATAAGCCTGGTCAATATGGTGAAACCCTGTCGCTATTGAAAATACAAAAATTAGGCAGGCATGGTGGCCTGTGCCTGTAGTCCCAGCTCTTTGGGAGGCTGAGGCAACAGAATTGCTTGAACCCAGGAGGCAGAGGTTGCAGTGAGCCAAGATTGTGCCACTGCACTCTAGCCTGGGTGACAGAGTGAGACTTCATCTCGAAAAAAAAAAAAAAAAAAATATATATATATACGTATGTGTGTGTGTGTATATATGTGTGTGTATATATACACACACATATATACACACACACACATATACGTATATATATGTGTACATATATGTATATATACGTGTATATATACACGTGTATATACAGATGTGTATATATACACACAAATATACATATATGTATGTATATGTGTGTGTGTGTGTATATATGTATATATATATACACACACGTATATATGTGTGTATATATATGGATAAGATGTAAACCCAGGCTGCCCTGCTTAAACCTGCACCATAAACCCCTCTCTACTCTTAGTTTGTTCATTCATTCAACAGCACGAGACGTTTGGGCAGATGCTATGAGAAAGACAAAAGAGTGTCTCAGTTTTCAAGTAAGAGAAATTCTTCCTGTGTTTTGTAATCTTTATGACATTTTATGAAAATAAAGGGTTTGCTGTAGATGATTTAGAAAATACAGGAAGGAGTCACAAGGAAGGAAGCGAGTATGTCTATAATCTCCCTAACCAGAAATACTCACTGTGGAAATATTTATCCATCCTGCCATTTTTGGAAGGGTGCACAACTGTGCCTGCGCCTGTGTCTGTAGGGCTAAGAACAGGATTTGAGAGGAAGAGGGCTGAGAGATAATGCTTAGAACATAAGCAGGGATGAAAGTTTTTCAGACATGATCAATTTTGGATGTTTCTCTGGTGATAGGGTGCATGGATGAACTAATGGCAAGAGTGTGGTGCATGTGAGTCCTTGGAACCCATCGTCTTCTGTCTTATATATGAAAGAGGAGCTCTACTTAGTTGGCAGGGTACAAACAATAGTAACTGAAGATCCACTGATCATTTGGTGTTGTTAGTCGGCACTGTGCTAAGTACTTGACATAGACTTCGTTTAATCTTCTAACAACTCTTTGAGTAAGGAATCCCATTATTCTCCTCTTGCAGATGATCTAGTTATTGATGCTTAAGGAAAATAAGTTAACATGCAGGTCACCCAGCTAGCTAATGAAGGATGGAATTAAGATTTAAACCCAAATCATTTGGCTCTTGATTTGGGTTTGGATATTGATTATTATAAATATCCATATCTGTATGGATATGGGGGGAATAAAAAACCAAAAGTGATTTTCCTAGTCTCTCACTCAACAACACTTCTGTGACCTCTGGTCACCAAACATGTGGGAATTTCTCCCACCAAGCAATCCTCCAGCAGATTCTGTGGTGGATATCAGTGAGATGTCTTCTAGAGCAATTCAATGCTGCCACCGTCTATTTACCCGGACATAGCTTCACATCTCACATGTTAAGGGCTCAGTCCCGTGAGACTGTTCCTCACTTCAGATACCTGTTGCAATGGGCTATAAATTGGGGTTCCCACAACCCCCTTTAGGTTCAATTAATTTGCTAGAGCAGCTCACAGAAGTCAGGGAAATACTGACTTTTACTGATTATTATAAATAATATTACAAAGGTTATGGATGAAGAGATGCACAGTGTGAGGTTATGTGGGAAAAGGCATGGAGTTTCCAGGCCTTCCCTGGCTGCACCACCCTCCAGGAACCTCCATGTGTTCAGCTATTCAGAAGCTCTCTGAACCCAGTCCTTTTGTGATTTTATAGAAGCTTCATTTCATAGGCTTGATTGACTAAGCCATTGGTCGTTGGTGATTGACAGAACCCTTGGCTCTTCTCTCCTCCCTGGAAGTTGGGAGGTAGGCTGAATGTCAACCCTCTAATCATGCCTTGGTCTTTCAGGTGATCAGGGCCCACAGCCACCAAGTCTCTCATAGCATACAAAAAATGCTCTTATCACTCAAGAGATTCCAAGGATTTTTAGGTGCTGTATAGCAGGGAACAGAAACAAAAATCAAATATGTATTTCACAATATCACAGTCCCATTGTGGTTACCCGCTGTTGTGTAACAAATCACCCTGAAATTTAGCAGCTTAAAGCAACCCCCATTTGATTACTTGGCAGGATGTTGTGGACTGGGTAGAGCCCAGTTGGGAATTTCTTCTGCTCTTTGGTGCAACGGCTGAGGTCACTCAGTGGTATTCAGTTGGTGGTTGGGATTGTCTCACAGGAGAGGGAAGGTCCAAGATGTTTTCATTAACTTCCTTAGGCCTGGGTGGGGGATGGCTGGGAGTGGGGGCTGAGCTGAGCTAGTGACTGGAGTGCCTTGGTGGGGCCTCTTCAGGGTGGTCATCATCTTAGGGTAGTCGAACTATTTCCATGGCAGCTCAGGGCTCCAGAGACACTTCCAAAAGGCCTGAGTAGAAGCTGCCAGTCTGTTAAAGTCAACTCTTGAAAGGTGGCACAGGCCACTTCTGGCATTTTTCTGTTTACCAAATGGCCACAGAATCCACCCAGAATCAAGGAGAGGGACATATACTACCCACACTCCAACAATTTGTGGCTATCTTGAATCTATCCCATGTCTCAGCACTTAGTCACTAAGAAGACAGTGGAGACTACCTTTTAACCCATTGATTGTTTCAGTGATTGATTGATTGATTAATTGGTTTACCAAATAGATATTGAACAACTGCATGTGGTGAACAGAAGTGTATAATGGTTAGCAAGACAGGACTTGGGGGTTCCAGCCCCTGGCACTCACATTCTAATGAGAGGGGACAATAGTGAGTGAGCAACACAGAGAGGGTAATCAGTTCTTGCTGGGTGCTGGCGGGAACATGAAAGAGCTGGCAAGATATAGGGTGTCAGGGAGGCCACACCGGACAGGCTCATGAAAAAGGTGGTGATGAGGAAGTGGCCTTTCAGCCCCTTATAGCGAGAAGAACAGAGGGGGAAGACACACCTACCAGAAAGGAGAGATAACAAGTCCCTAAACTCAGAAGTGGGATAGGACTTCACAAACCCATGAAACAAAGAAAACAATGTGCCAGGAATGTGTTGGGGTGGGGAGCGTGTGACCCCAGAAAACTGAGCTGTAGGTGGGCCACATCACCCAAGCCTTGATAGGCCAGAGAACTGTCATTTCATCCTAATCATGAGCACAAACCATTGGGTTTGGGGCAGAAGTATGGCATAATCTAAATTTGTTTACCCCTTCTGTGGGTTAGCCACTAAACACTGTGTGACTTTGAGCCAGGCATTAACCTCTCTGGGCCTATTTTCCACCATGGTAATGAAAGGGTTTGAAAGATTTGCAGTGTTTCTTTTTCAGCTTTAGTATTCCCTGATTCTGCATGTTTCTTTTTTATAAGTAAAGAAGCAGTTGGTTTCTTTTTTATATTTAAAGAAATGGTTGGCTGCTTTATTTTTACCAGCAAATACAATTTACCAGCAAATACTTCCTACCCTCCTCTCCAACTCTGGCTTTCTGAATGTATTTTCAGGGACCCATGTGTCAACACAGCCCTGACCAAGACATTTTATCCCACAAAGAACGTTGTATAGATTAAAGGAAGAAACAGAGATTAAAACAACGGAGCTTGCACATTCCGATGGTTCTTAATTTGATTTAAACTTTTGACCTCTAATGCTTCCCAGCTGTTTTGAAGTCACACATCCCGTGTTGATTAGACTCACCCCAAAAGTGATCCAAACAGAGGGGGTTGCTTCAGTGAACCATCACCCTGCCTGGCTCTGGGGTTTGCAGTTCCTGGCTGAAAGTTGTCACTGCTCCCCCAAGCCCTTTGCTCTATAACTTAGCCCAGCAGGAAGAGCTCCTGCACTCTCTCCCTCTCTCTGTGCAGACAGAGGCCACCTTTTTAACAATTTGTTTTTACAATGTGAAAAAAGAGTGGGAGCAGGGGAAGAGCCAGTGTTCCTGTCCCCCTCAAAATAACATAACCCAGGTGGTGGGAGTTAACTGAGAATGTGGAGGGTTCGGATTCCAAAGTACACATTAAAATAAATGAAAACCAACTGAAGTTGAGATGGGCAGAGGCAAAAGAAGAAAATTCAGCCCTAGGTTTTTATGGTTTTCTTTTTTTGTATAAAATCCTAATCATGAGGTTGAACTCAGAAAGCATGTTGTTTATTTTTTTTGTTTGAGACCGAGCTTTGCTCGTTGCCCAGGCTAGAGTGCAATGGCACAGTCTCAGCTCACCGCAACCTCCGCCTCCTGGGTTCAAGCCACTCTCCTGCCTCAGCCTCCTGAGTAGCTGGGATTACAGGCACACACCACCATGCCCAGCTAATTTTGTACTTTTAGTAGGGACAGGGTTTCTCCATGTTGGTCAGGCTGGTCTGGAACTCCTGATCTCAGGTGGTCTGCCCAACCTGGCCTCCCAAAGTGCTGAGATTACAGGCGTGAGCCACCCACTCCCGGCCACATGTGGTTTCTTTAGATAAATTCTCTAACATGGAGGACAATGAACATAATCTAGGAAGCAGCTGCCCCATTGGCTCGGGAATAGATTCTGCCATGCCAGCCATGCCTGGTGACCTTTCAGTCCAACACCAGGCCTGGGGTCCAGGTGCTTGTTGTCTGCATGAGTCAAGGGGAGAACTAGGAGCTCCTGAGTTCCCCACGATTCATCACGGAGGTGATGTTAGAAGGTGTAACTGTTTTTCCTGCCATCATTTGTTTTTGTCATCATGGCTTCTGGGGCTTCCTGACACATCCGATGCTGTCTTAGGTGTTCCTTTGTAACCCAGAGTCTACCTGAAGAGGGAAATCCAGGGGGATGCAGTAGTGTTGGCGTCAGGCCCTGGTCCTCCAAGGAAAATCTCCAGCAAGGAGACCTGGCAGTTCCTTGAGGCTGTGGGTCTGCGACACTCGCCAGCAGGAGGGAAGCCAAGCATTCAGCCAACATGGGCAGGGCATTTTGGACATTCAGCATTCACTCCATGGAAGGCATCTACTGTGTTCCTAGGGTGAGTGGGGGGCTTCCTCCCTCGTGCCTACCAAGTGTGGCCCATGTTGTCAGCCAATTCTTATATGCCAGTGCATACAAATTAATTCTGTAGGTAATTTTGATAGAAAATTTGATAAGTTGGCCAGAGAAACTTTAGTAGAGAAATTAAAAGTAGTAATTCCAAGAGAGGAAAAAATAAAATGACAGCTTTGATTATTTCAGCCATTTCAAGCCCAGGGCATTGGCTAGAGATGACATTTTAGTTTTCTAACTCATTTCCTCATTTTGATTATTTTTCAAAAATTGTCATTGCATCTGGATAGAGGATTCTTGGTTCATCTTGGAATGTGTGTGAGCTGGAGTACGCTTCACTGCCTGATCTGTTCACTAGGTGGCATGGTTCAGACCCACTGAATTGCATAGATTCAGCTGGGCTAAGAAAGTCCTGAGCAACTTCAGTCAAAAGCCCACTGCCTTTGTTAATTAATTTATGACACACTGTGGGCCTCTAACGGTGGAGAGAATCAGGGGATACTCTGATTTGAAGCAGGAGTTATTGCTGGAGAAGTAGTGTCTGCAGATGGATTAGGAAAAATTCATGGAACCAGAGGGAACCTTGTAGTTCCTCTTGTTCATCTTGTGGTTTGCAAACTTGTTTGAAGCAATAGAACACCTTCGTCAACAAAAGCCAGTTATGCAGAGCTGAATAAGTAATGCAAGTAATGGCAGAACTATTGAAGTAGCTTTCTGGAACCCTTAGGAATTGGGAAACATTGACCTACCTTCCCTTCCCTCCCTCCCTCCCTTCCTTTCTCCCTTCCCTCCTTCCTTTCTCCCTCCCTCCCTTCCTTTCTCCCTTCCCTCCTTCCTTTTTCCCCTCCCCTCCTTCCTTTTTCCCCTCCCCTCCCCTCCTTTGCCCTCCCCTTCCCTTCCCTTCCCTTCTTTGTTCCTTCCCTACTTCCTTCCCTTTTCTTCCTCTCTCTTTATCTCTCCTTCCTTTTTCCTTCCTTTTTTTCTTTTTCTTTCTTCCTTTCTCTCTCTCCTTTTCTTCTCTTTCTCTCTTCTTTCCTTCTCTTTCTTCTTTTTTCCTTTTATTTTCTAGCATTGGAAACTGAGGAATAGAGAGGGCAAGATGTTCATGGAAGATCTTGGTCCACAAGCAGTCCACTGAATGATCTTTCTGTGAAACCACTGCTTTATTTATTTAAAACCCACAAGTTCTCATAAAAGGGGTCTCCAGAACAAATTGTTTTAAATTCCCTGGAGTGACATTGTGGATGGGTACATACATGTGCCAAATTCGCAGAATGTTTGTTTCTTTAACTTCTGACCTTAGGAGTTTGAGAAAATGCTCGGCACACATGTAGTGTGTTGACACTGATCATAAACTCAAGCAGGGCAAGCATGATGATGAGTGTGTGAACTCTGGGGCCAGACACTGGACACATACTTTTATGCATCATTTCATTTTTCTTCACAAGAACCCTGTGAGATTGAATATCTCTATCTGTACTTTATAGATAAGGGAAAGTGAATTTAGAGTTTAAGCTTTTTGTATCAATGAATATATTAAGGTATGGTGAAGGTCTTATAACAAAGTGACTCTAAGATACAATGGCGTGAATACAGTTAAGGTTTGCTCCTTTGACTTCCATGGGAAGGTGATCCAGGACTGCCAAGGTAGCTGGGTCTGTCACAACATGTGGCTTCCATCCATCCACCCAGTGTGGCATTTCCTGGTCATGCCATCTCCCAACAAGCCGAGAAGCCAAAGAGCCAGTAAATGATGGGAATAAGATTTGAACCAAGGCTTATGTAATTCTAAAGTCTGATGTTAACTACTGCCACCATTACTCACACCCCCACTCACTAAAGACAAAATATAATAATGCCACCATGTTAGGTGTTATCATTAGTTGTGGTAATTAGCCTTCAAGATGTCTCCCAATGATTCTTACCTCCTGATACTCTACCCTTGTTCCCTCCCACGTGGAATAGGGCTGACTTGTTTAGTAATTTGCGTACTGTGGATATTAGGGATATGATAGAGAATGACTTTTGATGAGGCTAAGTCCCCAAAATCATTGCAGTTTCTACTTAGCTCTTTCTTGAATCACTAGCTCCAGGGAAGCTAGCTGCCATGTTGTAAGGATACTCAAGTAGTGTTATGGACAGTTCCACGTGGGGTGGTACCAAGACCTCCCACCAGCAACCAGCACCAACTTGCCAGCCATGCAAGTGAGCTACCTTGGAAACATTCTCTAATCCAGTCAAGCACCTAGAGAATTATAGCCCTGGCCCCAATCGTGATTGTAACTTTGTGAGAATCCATGAACTAGAACCAATTATAAAAGTTGCACCCAAATAAACAGTATGGGATAATAAATGTTTATTTCTATTTTATGCCACTAAATTTCATGACACTTTATTATATTGCAATAGATAAAATATTAGCGTGATTGCTATATCAAGAGGATGTGCTTTTTTTGGACCAAATGCTAGTGACTTCCTCAGGAAAGCCCTAGTGGAGCCTATCAGGGAGGGAGTTGTTCCTTCTTCTTCTGTGTCCAGGCTCCTTTCTTCTACCCTATGTCACTTAAAACTGAAGTTTGTATTTTTACAGGTCAGTTTCCTTCTTTAGACTGTACATTTCCCTGTAACAGGAAACAAGTCTCATGTTTTGATTCATCTCCGCCATACCTAATTGTGCTGAATTAACATTATGTTTAAATGAACAACTAAAACCTACTTATCTTTCAACTCATTTTCTTTATACTATTATGTACATATTTTCTTTAGATTTAGGCTCTAAAAACATTGTGTTGCCTTTTACATGAAGCCTCTCAGTCACTTCTTTACCTCAGTAACAGGCATTCAAAACTACTCTGTATAAATAAAAGATAAATCTCCTAAGGGCCAGAGATCATGCTGTTGTAGGAGCTTCTACAAACAGTTGGCACCTCCTTATTCTTGAAAATCAGTCTCAGAATCTCATCAAAACAAACATTCCCTGGAGACTCCCAGAGCTGAAGAGAATGTGCTTTTTTTTTTTTTTTTTTTTTTTTTTTTTTTTTTTTTTTTT
>NW_022436955.1:9243561-9256400 GCF_009761245.1 Sapajus apella | reverse complement strand
TTTTTTTTTTTTTTTTTTTTTTTTTTTTTTTTTTTTTTTTTTGTTGTTGTTGTTACATTTTCTACTGTCCTGTTTTGAAGAGAAGAGAGGAAGGCCTGCCATGAACCCTCCAAGCCCAGTGCTGTACTGTTCTTGGCTCAGGAGAGTTCACTTTCTGATGAGCACCTTCATGGTTCTCAATCTTCAGATTCCAGGAGATTTGGGGAATTTGTGTAAGTTACACAGAATCGAGTGTTGGTTCAACAAAGAAAAAGTTGAAATGTTTTCAGGCATGATTGTGGCTTTGCAAATGAGAAAATAGAGTTATTTTTTGATTGTCTTTGTTGTTCCATTGCTGAGAGAAACATTAATACAGTTCTCATTTGTATCCATGTTCCTATCTTGACTGAGCTATTGGTCAGAGATTCCAGCCTAAGCTCATCTGCAGCCTCTCTCCTTCAAAGAGTATAAAGGATTTGCTGCATGTTTAGATTATGTAACAATAAGGTTTCCTTTTTTGCATGGTTTTGATAGGGACATTAATGGACTCACATGGGACAGTCATTATATAGCAGGGATCATAGTTATGAAACAGTCACACAGCAATGCATCATTTGAGAGAGGGGGATAGGAGTTTTACCCCCATTGCCTCCTCCCTAAACGCTATACAGTGCCTTCCAAATGGGAGGTATTAATATCTTGATTATTAAAGATATTAAAAATTATTAAAACAATTTCCATGCTTACTCAGATTTAAGACTATATTGATCCACACCATTGATTGAACAACACTGTGGGTTTTTGTTTTGTTTTGTTTTATTTTTTAGGAAAAATAATTAACTATATTTCTGCATCGATTATAAGATGCATTCAGATTTCTAAAACATCATAAAACTGTAAAACAAATGTTGTCATATATTTAAGAACGTTTGGTAAATTCTGTGGGAGGCCAAGGCTCCCTGTTCCTGGAGTGATCAGGCAGACTGTGGATGGAGGTCAATGCACTAGAAAAGGGCTTTGTGAGCTTGTGAATGTGTCTGCTTCCAACACAGACTGAAAGGTTCTTGAGGAAAGGGATGATGTCATGTCCATGTTCGCTTCCCAGCCACTGGCTCAATGTCGAGTATCCAGAGTCACTCAGTGATTATTTGTTTAATTAATCAAGAATTAGAGATCAGAGGGACCTCCCTGATCCCTTACAATTTCTACCCAGGCCTTCATTATCTCTCTACCTCAGAAGGCTGTTGCAAGCACTGAATGAGATTATAGACCTGAGAGTCCTGGTGCCAGGTACATTCTCAGTAAACAAATACCAGTTCCTTCAACTTATTTTATTCTCATACTCCCCTCTCCTTGTGCATTCTTTGCCTACTCAGGATCCTTCAATAGAAATTAAACTTTACAAATTCCCCAGGGCATTCTAGATGACACATTCTTTCCATGAAAAAAATATTTATTTACTTTTCTGCCTCTGAAGAGCACAAAGTACAGTTCTCTATGTAGGGAGTATGGACACAACTTGAGTTGGAGCTGGAAGAGAATGTGCTCTGTTGGGCTGGGTGGAGGCTATAGCCAATCCCACAGAAGGCTCCTCCTTCCAACTTCCTTCCCTCTAGGTCTTGCTTCCCAGTGGGGTAAGAAGGAGTTTCACTAACCTAAATGGTCTTGCATCACCCACCCACAAATGAAGTCTAGGCCTTCGTTGCATATTTAGCTTTGTCCTTATACTGTCTGTCACATGCCTGGAGTGTGCAAGGTGCTTGATATATCCACATGGGAGGTGTGAAGAGTTTCCTCTTCCTGAGACCATGAACATCCATTTTCTCATAGGAAGATTTTAGAACCAGGGTGCCTATGGTCTGGAGACCAGCTCTTGCTTTCCCTGAGCTCTCACATTGTGCACCCTCACCTCACTGCCATGATCATCTTCTTCCAGCTCTAATGGTCTCTATTCTCATCCTTCATCATCATGTGTCAACCTGGTGCAGCTTGCAACACACCGTCTCCTTCCTGAAGCTGATAGATGGGCCATTTTGGAGTAAAAACATTGCAGTAGCTTTGGTCTGACTGTTACTATGCTGATCTGATCACACTGTATGTGTTGAGACATTACTATGAACTCCATGAATATGTACAATTATTATATGTCAATTAAAAAGAAATAATTGAATTCACCCAGATAGAGGTTAGTCTTATATGTTGTGCTGGGGTAAGGGTCATTTTCTCAAAGTGGAGTAGGAGCCACAGAAGAGTTTAAAGCAGGGAATGACAGTATTGGACTTGTGTGTTCGATTACTCAAGTAGTGTTCTGGTGGACAGACGGTGTAAGGGAGAAACAGAGGAGATGAAACAATTTAGGAGTGAATTGGGTTTGGATCTGTTGGCACTCAGGCCCATCCTTTGCCTTTTCTTTGATCTTTGCTCTGTAGCTTCAGGGAGAAGCCAGGGGTACGTGTTTTATTTTTCTATTTTTTCACTCCTTTCCCTCTTCCCCTTCCATTCCTCTCTAAACAGATCTACCGTGGCTTCAGCTTCCACTAGATGATTCCAGATCCTAGACTTTAATAATGCCAACTCATTCCATTACCTTTGAAATTTAAGGAGGTTCACAGCTTTCTGATGCTATAAATCTCTATATTACCTCACTTATTTGGATTCTCAGCTCTTCCTTCACTAGTGTAACCTAAATCCCTGCATTCAATTCCTCCTGTGTAAATACTTAGAATCGTTTCTATAATTCTACTTGGACCTTGACTGACAGAGCAGTCCATGGAAGTTGTACAGTTAAAGATGTGAAAGCTACAGGGTTAAAGAAGAGGAGAAGGATTGGAGACATTCTTAATACAAACCCTCCTCAGAATGGCAATGCCTTGTCCTCTTACCCCAAAGTGTATTTTTTGTCATTATAACATTGCCACCATTTAGAATAATTACGTCCACTACGTCTCAAATATCATTAGTCTTTTAAAGCCCCTTCTAGCATGTCATTTAGCCTACAGAGAATGATCCTGAGTCAGACACGAAGGCTTTATCACTGACATTCATGTTTCAATGAAATGAAACACAGTAGATAAAAGAGCAAAACAGAATTGAGGAGAGAGAAAGAATGTTAACCTGCAAGTCAATTAACCATGTATTTTCATTTCTTTATTTTGGCTCGGTTTCTAACAAGCTGTGTGATCTTGGGTGTGTTACTTTCCTCTGTGAGGCTTACTTTCTCCCACTTAAAGAGTATGATCCCAAAGTACCTTTGAGTCCCGGCCAAAATTCACCACTATTTTTATTGTTCCGAGTGCCTATCAGCCAGATCCATCCCACTGACTCGATGAGTTCTTTCATTCCCCGTGCCTGATACAATGATATTAAAGCCTGCATAAATGTTAGTAACCTTGTTTCCCTTTGAAAAGCTTTGAGAGTACAGATGGATTTTCCAGGCTTCATCTGAGCTTTGCACCCAGCAAATCAAATATCATACATTAAATGTCCTTGGCACTCAGTGTAGAAAGAATCCTTAGCCAGACATCACAGGGAAGGTTGGTTTGTTCACCATCGAGCAGTTCAAAGTCAGCCCCTCTGTTTTTGAAATGAACGAACTTGCCTCTCACCGTCTGTTTTCTAGGGCCTGGAATGATACACACTTTTATTTCCATTTGCAGCCTAATCTGTTCCCAGAAGTATGCATTGGAAACCAGGAAACAAATGTCATCCTTGGCTGGTTACCCTAAGATACCACTAACAACCTTTTTTATATTTTTAAGTTTTTTCTTTATTATAAATTATATATTCTCTTCTAAGACATAATTTCATTTAAATATATTCCTTTCTATGGAAGAATGAAAAAGTACACCTATTTCTAGGCTGATACTAGTATCCACATTAGATATAGTTCTACTATTTTATTCAGCAAAATTTCACTGTGGCTTTCATGCAGTCCTCGTTATGTAGATTTTATTGTGTCTTTTGTTTAGATATTGATGATGACTTTTTAACTCCAAAAATAAATGAGCATTCTATGAAAGACAATTTGATTATTTTTAGGATCTCTGAGATTAAGGATATATGACCCCTTTTCTTGAGGATTCCAAATCTGACTGGAGAAACGGAATTATGAACAAGCATTTATCACAATGATGTAATAAGTACTATCATATTTGTGTATTTACAGTTATTGAATACCCCTGTGACTGTTTTCAGTCTTATCTTCATCCTCCAAAGCCAGAGTGGCTACTGGTGGTCACTTACTGAATTGCAGATATAAAAGCAATGAGAAGTTAGCTATAAGGATCTGGGACTAGAGTTCGATCTTTACTTCCCAAATTCTTGGCAAAAGGAGTTATTCCACTTAGTTTTCCAGTGCGAGTGCTCATATGCCTGCATTCTGAAATAGAGGCTCTCAATATTTAAAAAAATTGACCTTTCAACTTGAAGGCATGTCTCAAAAGTCATAAAATTGGAACATTCACTTCTGTCCCAGAAATTTCTCTTGAAATAATTTACCTTAGTAAACTATAGATGCAGTCAAAGATGTAGTGCACCAATAGTATAATACTTACGGCATCATTGTGATAAATGCTTGTTCACAATTCCGCTTCTCCTATCAGATTTGAGATCCTCAAGAAGGATGCTCATTACAGTGTTATTTAGAGCATTAATAGGAAAAAGTCATCTAATTGTATAATTGTAAAATAAGAATTATTGTAAATTGACTGCCATGGAGCAATGATATATAAAATAATGACAGGAAAAGAAACTTTTGATGCATAGTTTAATAAAATAACAGATGATGAAATTCTATTGGCAATGAGACCAAATTTAAAATATTTGTGTTTGTGTATGCTATCTAGTGGTAGATATAGATGAATGCACACACATATATTGAAAAAACATGAAAGAATATATACTATTTAACACTGGTCATTTCTTGGGGGAATTATTTTTATGTATATATTCTGCATTATAAGGAAGTTGCTTTTAAAATCAGAATATATATTGATTTAAAGAATGATGCCAGGCATGCTGGCTCATGCCTGTAATCTTAGCACTTTCGGAGGCTGAGGTGGGTGGATTATGAGGTCAGGAGTTTGAGAACAGCCTGGCTAACATGGCAAAACCCCATCTCTACTAAAAATACAAAAATTGGCCGGAGGTGATGGTCGGCATCTATAATCCCAGCTACACAGGAGGTTGAGGCAGGAGAATCACTTGAACCTAGGAGGTGGAGGCTGCAGTGAGCCGAGACCATGCCACTGCACTCCAGCCTGGGTGACAAGAGCAAGACTCTGTCTCAAAAACAAAAAGAATGAGACTGACTTCTGTATATGCCGTGGAAATGACAGTGGTGAAGACTGGTTGGCAGAACCATGTAAGAGATGTTGAAGCTGCAGGCTTCAGCAAGTCCCTGCAGAATGAGCACTGACCTTGACATCCTTTGGGGCCATTTAGAGATGGACATTTCAAGTGCACCTGTGTATGTAAAGCTGAGGCAGGTTATGATAAAAAAAAAATCCCTTTGGATGACATGAGATGCTTGGTTGGATTTGGTGGACTAATGACAGTCTTAACCAAATGGAGATTATGAGACAGAGGCCCATGTCAATGCTTCCATTTGCTTCCTCTATTTTGCAAGGTACTGCTGTCCTGACAGGTGAGTTTTTAGAATAGCTTTGAGGCAAGACCATAAGGAAGTCGCTCTGACCCAGCCTTCAGTCTTCAATATTGTTTTTCTGAATTGGGGTGGGCTTTCTGTATGTCGTAGGATGTTTATCAGCATCTCTTGCCACTCTGCAGACTAGATGCCAGTAGCATCCCCCTCTCTACCTGTGACAACCAAAACTGCCTCCTGACATTGCCAAATGCCCCCAGAGGAGCTAAATTACCCCCTAGTTGAGACCCACTGCCTTTTACTTAGGACTTTTCTAGGTGCATTTCCACCTTCTGTTTTGCAGTATTAGGCAGTAACATACATTTGACACAGGTGGGTGGATATTTCCAGAAAAGCCACATCACTGAGATCTGGTTCAGTTCAAAATTCTCTTCTCAGCACACAGCCATGTTTAGAGTCCTGGATCACCTCTGGCAGACTTCAGATACCCTTCAAGGGCAAAGTTTCCTCTTAGGTACCTTTAGACAGCCTTAGATAATCAAAGCTGGCAGCTAGCCACCACCAGGGGAGTCACGGGTCCAAGCTTTGTCCTGTTTCCTGGCCCCTGATAGCCCATGGGGATTTTAGATTTGGCTCAGAGCCCACAGAGGGGAGAGGCCAATGTGGAGGCGAGAGCAGGGCAGCAATGAGAGCATGCAGGAGTGGGTCAGGAATTTCCTTAGCTTCATTGGAAACAGATGCCTGGCAGAGGGGGCGGGCTGGGGCCTGCTTCAGGCCAGCGCGCTTGGCAGCTTCTCCTCCCCATATCTCTTAACCTCTCCCCTTCTCCTCTCTACCCCACAAACACAACTAGTAGAATATTATTTAAGAGGAGCGCTCTGGTTTAAGAGAAGCTAGGATTGTTGTGATATAAGAACAAAATCTTCCCTCCTGGGAACATGGACATGTGGGATATGGAGTATATACACATGATCACAGACCAGTGAGATCAGAGAACCCCAGGGCAGGAAGGGCCTTTTGTGGTCCACATTCAACATGTTTATCTTAAAGATGAAGAAAGTGAAGTCTGAAATGGAGAATGGAGTCCACAAGCCCTGGTTGGTTGACTCTTAGGAATTTCCTTATCACTGCTCTGCCTTCAAGTCCTCTTTTTAAAATGTTAATTCATTAAGATATAATTGAACACATCTGAGATCCCCAGCATGCCCCTATAGCAGACATCACTAACCGATCACAGAACTCTTTCCTGCTGAGCCTTGATGCTGCCTAACAATCCTTTATCCAAACAGCATTCTGGGTAGGCAGAGCCAATCAATCCAAGATGACATGTATTTGCCACACCTGCTGGAAACTTAGTTTGTCAGTCTTTCTAGAAAGGGATGGAAGTAAGGGCCTGGGGGAATATAGTTTCTTTCTTTTTCTTTTTTTTTTTTGAGACAGGGTCTCACTCTGTTTCCCAGGCTGGAGTGCAGTGGTGTAATCTCTGCTCACAGCAGCCTCTACCTCCTAGGCTCAAGGAATCCTCCTCCCCACTTAGCCCCCCAAGTATCTGGTACTATAGGCCTGCAGCACTATGACCGGATATATATATATATTTTTAAATTTTAGTAGAGACAGGGTCTTACTACGTTGCCCAGGCTGGTCTCGAACAGCTGAGCTCAAATGATCTTCCCTCTTTGGCATCCCAAAATGCTGGGATTACAGGCATGAGCCACTGCACTTGGCTAGAATGTGGTTTCTTGGGTGATAGTTGAGAAGAATGTTGGTGAGTATTTTGGAGCAGAAGGTGAGGCTACCAGTGGACCCTGTTAATTTGATACTGTCTTTAGAGAAAGGAACAAAGAAAGGATGTCAGGAATATAGGCTATTTCTGGGCTTCTCAAACTTCAATGTGTACATGAATTGCCTTGGTGGGGGGGAATCTTTCAAAAATGCAGTAGGTCTGAGAGGGACCTGAGATTCTGCGGGTCTAACAAGCTTCCAGGTGATGCCAATGTGGTTGGTCTATAGACCATCCACTCTGTACCAAGAAGATCATTGACTGGCTGTTTTACCATTTAGGAAACTGTGGTTCCAAGAGGTCAAAGGAAAGAGTCAGGGCTGTTTTGCCATCAGTTGTGCAAGTGGCTTAGCCTGAAGATTCTATTAACCTGGCTCATCCTTCTGCATGTCTTTCTATAAACTTCTGTTGATTTCGTCTGTGTCAATCTTCCATCTACCAGGCTGATTAATCTTATGCATCTCAGAACTGATGTCTACTCTGAATCTGGTATGTTCAGGCTCTGACCACAAGAAAGAACTATTATTTGCTTTCACATGTCTGAGCCTTCTGTGACATCCTTAAAGATCCTGCTGGAGGTCACACACCTCTGGGAACTGAACCTTAGCCAAGGACAATAGAGTAAGTGGGTAAACACTTAAAAAGGTCCATTTTTTTTTTGAGCCAACTTCATTTGTTCACCAAAATCCTGCCATTGTGGGTTGGAGGAGGAATTTAACAGACATTAGATGGCCCTTCATGGCTTAAGAGAGAGAGAGCTGTGGCCTCATTTTTTGTAAATGACCTCTGAGTTGAGAGGGTGTTTTAAAATGAGGCCAGGATAACAAAAAGGGGAAGAGTGGTGAGGAGGGGGCTTCTCCTTTATTTTTCCTGAGTAATTGAGACATTTCACCTTACTCTGACATAATTATGTTGTCACATGGAAGATGCTTCAAGTGATTAGTAACATAATTAGTCAGGCTTTTCTGCTCCACATGTCCTCAGCTAAAACACAGTCTTTATGTACAGTGCCCTTTGCAGTTCAGGACAAGCTATGACAAGGAACACTTTATTTTTTGTAATGGACACAGACACAAAAGAGAAGCATGTACAGGATCTTTCAGGGCTGCCTCAGAAAGCCTGCTTCTTTGGTATCAGTAACAAATAAAGAGCATATCTGAGAAAACCTTAGGAAGCATACAACGTGGTTTTGGTCAAAGCTGGGGTTCCTGCTACCGTTATCAGTATCAGTAGTTACAGTAAAATTTGTTCAGACTTGGTTGTTCTTCCCACAAACTGAAGTCTGTGGAAAGAACAAGCAAGCCTGAAGAAATTCACATTCTTTACAAACTTCCTCAGACATGGGTGAGCCTTGGAAATTTCAGCTGCTTTTGCAGAGCACTTAAAAAAGTCTCTTAATGCACCACGTTCTGCTAAGAGAAGTAGAAATGTAAACATGGTCAAATAGATTCTGATTTTTCTCCAGGGGAGGCTTCTGCCTTTTTGATTTTTTCAGAAAACACCCCTGGCCATGATGAGCCCCCGATTCGTGGTGACTCAATGAGTGGGAATGGGTCTTTCTCCAGATGATATCGGCTTGGGGATAGAATGTATCTAACAAGGTACCATTGACTGAACAGTTGGCCAGGAGCTTCACTAAGGTATAAAAGGACACATTAGTTCTTTGAATGCTCAGAGCCTTCTGACAAATCTGGCATTATCAGAATTTATTGAAAAGAAAACCAGGCTCAATGATGGTAGGTGGCTAGTACATTTTTAATTTCAGATCTAAACTTAAATCTTGTTGGCTCCAAGGGTCAATGTCTAATAATCATTGTGGTCTAGTAGAGTGATGAACATCGTTTCCCAGGGTCAGCTCTCACTTTCAGTGGTAAGGGGACTGCTATCTCCCTTCCACTACTCCAGGACTCGGACGATCTTGGATATCATTGTCTTGATGTGGCTTCCTTCTCCTCTTCTTCTTTATTTGACTTCCTGACTCTTTTGGCTTTGGGGCCTAGGGGTAGTGGTGGGGAAGTGGAGGGCTGTGATACAATGAAGAGACAGGAGACTTCGGAATCCAATCTATCTGGGTTGGAATCTAAGTTCTACTTAACCTGAGACAAAATACCTTATACTCTGGATTCTCAGATTTTCAGCCTGTTAAATGGCAATAAATGTATGGATGAACAGATTGATGCATGGAAAGAGAGATGGATGAATTAATTCAAAGCAAATAATTAACGTAAAGGTGAGAGGCTAAGGCACATTGGCATTAATGTGCATAAACGGGTAAGAGCAATAGCTGCCTTCAAGAGAATAAGGTGCTACATCTCAGTTAGGAGGAAAGGGCTCTAGAGTGCCAGGCAGCAGAGAAACAAGATTGAGACCCAGCTGCTCTAGCTTTGTACTAAATTTTGTCTGACATCAACATTGACCAGGTTTGTGCCAAGGATCATGAGCTAGATGCTTCATGAAAAGGGTTCCATGGTCCAAAGGTGTTTGGGAAATTTAGCCAGTTCTTGGAGATTGTTATTATACGAGGATGTTAAAATCTTTGAGAAGTCTTACAGACATATTAATAATTTTATGATCTAAAATCCAGTGATTCTGAAAAATTTTGTCCACAGAGCCTATCTGCTCCATATTGCTTAGTAACTTCAAGAACTACATTCTGTAGTGTTTACATTCTCTGGACCGTTGTTGAGATGACATAACAGTCTTGATGCTGGGTCTGTTTGTATGGGGTAGTTGTTCTCAGGATTCACACACATGCTGTAGATGTATCCTCCCAAATGATCATGTGATAGGATCAGGACTGGCATCATTCTCTCTGTGACAGATGAATGCATGGGAGTCAGGCAGGTAGGTAGAGTGAGGTGTCTGAGTGTACACCATGGGCAGGTTAGACTCTGGCGTAGGTCATCCAATGTCAAGTTGGTTCTCTCAGAACCACATATGTGGCCACAGAGGTCTTTGTTGTTTGAATGGCTCTCTCTTATTGCCAGATCTGTTCAAATAGGTCTGGGAAGCTGCGTGCACTGCGCTTTGTGTATTTAAAAATACTGAGTACACTTCATAGCCTGATGAGCAGCTCTCCAGCCAAGAATAATAGAGTAAGAGAGAATGATCACACTAACGAAGGCAATAATTACACCATCCAGGACTTGTAGAGCACTTTGCAGTTTTATGAACACTTTCATGCATGGTATCCCTTCTGATCATCACAGCAACCCAATTCACACAGCCGGCTGGCAATTTTTATCCTTATCTGACAAGGAAGAAAACCGAGGCTCAGGGAGGTTAAGGATGGAACAGAAATGCAGTATGCCAGTGAGCAAGCCAGTCATCCAATTCTGTCTCCTTTTTTGTGACTGTTTCTAATATTTGAGTTGGCATTCTTCAGAAAAGCATGGTAGAAACAAAACTTTACTTTGCCAGGGTCTACTCTTCCTTTCTCCTTCCACCTTCTGTTCTTCCCTCCTTTCATCCTTTAAAAGGCAGATTTCAATATACGGAAATATTCAAATAAAAGAGAACAATGACACATAATCCCACCATCCAGAGATAACTACTGTGTATTTGCTTCTAGTAATTGTTTTATGCACATTTGCCTGTTACTACATTTTCTTCAAAGCATATTAAATGTCTGAAAAGAATTACATTTTATCTTTCTTTACATCATCCATCTCTTGTTGTTGGGCATTTAGAATGTTTTAACATTTTCTGAAATTTAACATGATAAATATCATTATACAGAAATCTTTGTGTACTTTAAAATATATCATCCTTGAGATAAGTTTCTTGAGTGTAATTTCAGAGTCAGAATGTTTCTATATATTTAAGATAGGTATTCTAAGCTGCCATCTAGAAAACTTTTACTAATTTCAAAGTCTCCCCATCCCCATCAGCAATTATGTTTTCTTTTTTTTTTTTTTCCCATTTATTTATTTTATTACATTTTAGGTTTTGGGGTACATGAGAAGAACATGCAAAATTGTTGCATAGGAACACACGTGGCAGTGTGATTTGCTGCCTTCCTCCCCATCACCTACGTCTGTCATTTCTCCCCTTGCTATCTCTCCCTAGCTTCCCACCCCCCACCGTCCCTGCCCTATTTCCCCCCAACTGACCCCAGTGTGTAGTGCTCCCCTCCCTGTGTCCATGTGTTCTCATTGTTTAACACCCGCCTATGAGTGAGAACATGCGGTGTTTGATCTTCTGGTCTTCTGTCAGTTTGCTGAGAATGATGGTTTCCAGGTTCATCCATGTCCCTACGAAGGACCCAAACTCATCGTTTTTGATGGCTGCATAATATTCCATGGTGTATATGTGCCACATTTTCCCTATCCAGTCTATCGTTGATGGGCATTTGGGTTGGTTCCAGGTCTTTACTATTGTAAACAGTGCTGCAATGAACATTCGTGTACACGTGTCCTTATAGTAGAACGATTTGTAATCCTTTGGATATATACCCAGTAATGGGATTGCTGGGTCAAATGGAATTTCTATTTCTAGGTCCTTGAGGAATCGCCACACTGTCTTCCACAATGGTTGAACTAATTTACACTGCCACCAACAGTGCAAAAGTGTTCCTATTTCTCCACATCCTCTCCAGCATCTGTTGTCTCCAGATTTTTTAATGATCGCCATTCTAACCGGCATGAGATGGTATCTCAGTGTAGTTTTGATTTGCATTTCTCTGATGACCAGTGATGATGAGCATTTTTTCATATGTTTGTTGGCCTCACGTATGTCTTCTTTTGAGAAGTGTCTGTTCATATCCTTTGCCCACTTTTGAATGGGCTTGTTAGTTTTTTTCTTGTAAATCTGCTTTAGTTCTTTGTAAATTTTGGATATCAGCCCTTTGTCAGATGGGTAAACTGCAAAAATTTTTTCCCAATCTGTTGGTTGCCGATTCACTCTAATGATTGTTTCTTTTGCTGTGCAGAAGCTGTGGAGTTTGATTAGGTCCCATTTGTCTATTTTGGCTTTTGTTGTCAATGCTTTTGGCGTTTTGGTCATGAAATCCTTGCCTACACCTACGTCCTGAATGGTTTTGCCTAGATTTTCTTCTAGGGTTTTTATGGTGTTTGTTAGGTCTTATGTTTAAGTCTTTAATCCATCTGGAGTTAATTTTAGTGTAAGGTGTCAGGAAGGGGTCCAGTTTCTGCTTTCTGCACATGGCTAGCCAGCTTTCCCAACACCATTTATTGAACAGGGAATCCTTTCCCCATTGCTTGTTTTTGTCTGGTTTGTCAAAGATCAGATGGTTGTAGATATGTTGTGTTGCCTCCGAGACCTCTGTTCTGTTCCACTGGTCTATATCTCTGTTTTGGTACCAGTACCATGCTGTTTTGATTACTGTAGCCTTGTAGTATAGTTTGAAGTCTGGTAGTGTGATGCCCCCTGCTTTGTTCTTTTTGCTTAGAATTGACTTGGCTATGCGGGCTCTCTTTTGGTTCCATATGAAGTTTAAGGTGGTTTTTTCCAGTTCTG